>NC_142940.1:39403254-39433254 GCF_046866305.1 Octopus bimaculoides
CCCCAAACTGAAAATGCCACCCACAAAGAATATACTTTCATTGTCCAAAATAACTTTATATTTCTCAACAGATGCTTTTATTCTTCTCCGTCTCACCGTTTAGATAATAATAATAATAATAATAATAATAATATAGCAAAATGTGGAATCTGAAGACGAAAACAATACCTATTGTCATAGGTGCCCTGGGAATGACAGCGAAACGGGCTGATTACTACCTAGCTCAGATACCAGGAAACCCCAAAATGGCTGAAGTCCAAAAGATAGTGCTCATGGGAACTGCCCATATCCTACGTAAAATACTGTCTATGTGATCTCAAATTTTAAAGCAAACATAATTTTCTTATGGTTTCTTAAACATTCACTTGAACAAAACTGTACAAATCCAAATATATGGTACCCTAGGCATAACACCTACATGAACTTCTAACTTGTTGTCTCTTGAGGTCTCTGGGTGAGACTTGGATCCAACTTGTACAAATGCAAAACAAAAGTCAAACATAAAATAATAATAATAATAATAATAATAATAATAATAATAATTTCATTTATTAGCCACTAGGGCCAACAAATAGAGATATAATAATAACGCCAACAACAACAGCAATAACAATAAAAACAATCTCCAAAGATTCTTTCAGATTGATATTATTATTATTTTTTTTTTTTCCCCCACAATTTATGGTAAGTGGATAAGTGTAAATATATATCCTTTTCTACTCTTGGCACAAGGCTCGAAATTTTGGGGGAGGAGGCCAGTCGATTAGATCGACCCCAGTACGCAACTGGTACTTAATTTATCGACCCTGAAACGATGAAAGGAAAAGTCGACCGCGGTGGAATTTGAACTCAGAAAGACAGACGAAATGAAAGCTGACGAAATACCGCTAAGCATTTCGCCCGGCGTGCTAACGTTTCTGCCAGCTCATCACCTGGCGTGTAAATGTATATCGTCGTATATTTGCATATGTGTGTGTGTGTGTGTGTGTGTGTGTGTGTATGTGTACATGTATGGATGTATGTGTGTATATACATACATACACAGACACACATATGCATATGCATATATACAATACGTATATATGCATGCACATATAAATATATATATATATATATATATATATATATATATATATATATATATATATATATATATATATATATATATATACACAATTAAGGGATCAGCAACAGGTTGCTTCACCACATACCGAAGTTCAGAAATAGCAGCTAAAAATGCTGAAACTACAACAGATAGCAGTTACCCGCAACTTACATAGGCAAAACAAGAAAAAAAATAACGAACTAAACTAGCCATAGTTAATCATAGACATGTTTCTGGTTTAGAAGGATAAAAACTCCTCATTACCTCATATATATATATGTGTGTGTGTGTGTGTGTGTGTGTGTGTGTGTGTGTTATGCAGACATAACATACATACATACATACATACACACACATACACACACACGCACATATATATAACCTGTTGTTCATGAATGCTTATCCGAATTCTTCTGCTATTGTTCCTGGTATTCTCTTGAATTATATAACTAACGACGATTTCTCGACCCATATTATCGAGATTGTCTCTGCCACTTCATGCTAGTGAATTCACACACGAAGATATAGAAATAACATCAATCTCATAGACATTCTTCCATCGTCAAATTCCAACCATTTCCGAACGAAAGATTAAATTCAACGCAACCCCCCCCCCAAAAAAAAACAGAGAAAAAATATAGAGAGAGATATGGAAATCTGCAATAACAAAAAATATTGTGATTGTGTTAATGATGATGATGGGAATGATGATGATAATAGTAGTGTTGGTGGCGATGGAATCCTTGTTGTAAATAAGAAAGAGAAAGCAAGAATAAAAGAATAAAAGACAAAAATCTCCGCCATCTAACAATCCAAATGAACCATCAAGCCAGTAAACCATCATGGCAAGCTTTCCAATGTAATACAAACAAAGGAACGGTAAAATATGGCCTCCGAAGGGTCAGATTTTTATCAAGATATATTTGCTGTCATTTCTTGTCTGGAGGAATTGTTAAAAGAATTCCATGTAAAGCTGGTATTTATTATAGGAGAAAGAGAGAAAGGCAGAATGAGGAAGAGAGAGAGAAGGAGAGAGCATTATTTTTACTGATTCAACAGGAGACAATACATAGGCTCAGTTACTTAATTTCTCAACATGTTTGCGTATTTGTGTGCGTATATTTGTGTTTCGTGTTTGTGCATGTGCGCATGTATGTGTGTGTGTGCGTGTGTATGTCTAAGTGTGTGTATGTGTGTACATATATTGAGATATATATCTATAGGCATATGTATGAGTCATTGTGTGTGCATGTGAGTCGGTACGTGTGTGTGTGTGATTTGTTTTGTTTCCTTTTCGGTGTTTTCTTTTTAATACTACTTGACAATACTTCAGTAATGAATACCAACCCCTGACATTAACAGCATGCTCCTTACCGCCACCGCCACCGCCGCCACCACCACCACCACCACCACCACCACCACCACCACCACCACTACTGCTAATGCTAAAGCTATCAATGAAAGATAAAGGCTCCAAAAGAAACCCTTGTCTATGTCCAGTGTTTAAAATTGTGGCGAATTAGCAGAGATGCTAGAGCGTCGGGAGAAAAATTTTGGCGGTCATTCTTACGGCCATATGCAATCTGAGTTCAATCCTTGTCCAGGCTAATTTTGTCTTTCTTCCTTCTGAGGATTGATTAAAAAATAATACTAAGGCTGGGTCTTCTTTTTTTCTTCCTTGCAATCTGCTCCGTTGAAGAAGACCAAGAAAGAGGCACAGGCATTGTGACCCCAACAACCCTTGTACTGTCGCAATATGGTGTGCGGTACCATGAAATGCAAGACCACACACACACGCACGCACACACACACACACACACACACACACACACAAACACCCAAACATATATATATATACACACATACATACATATATATGCATACTTATACATACGTATGTATGTGTATGTGTGTGTATATATATGTGTGTATTTATGTACGTACGTATGTACATATGTATGTATATATATACACACACACATATGTATGAATGTATATATGTGTATATATATATATATACATATGCTCACGGTGGTGCACCAGCATGACCGCAGCCACTTGGCTAAAACACATAAATAAATAAATACATATATATACGTATGTATATATATGCATACATATATATATGTATATATATATATATGTATATATATATATATATGTATATATATATATATATATATATATATATATATATATATATATATATATATGTATATGTATATATCTATATATATAAAAATGAGAATGTGTGTCTGTCTGTCTGTCTGTCTCTCTGTCTGTGTGAATCCCTAAAACTCGAGAACTACGCAACCAATTTCATTCAAATTTTACACATGCCTTACTTAGGGTTCCAGTTGTGTTTTAGTCAAAGAAAATTATTAACTTCTTGCAGAGTTCGAGCACACGGCAACATAATATCTCCTCCACTATTTAAGTATTACGTGTCAAAAGTGAAACAAAAACACTCATGTCAAATACTTTCACTTTAAAAATGAAACTATTCCACTAACTGAAACAATCACATTTCGATACTGTAGTGACAGATACTTTCACAGAGAGAGAAAGAGAGAAAGAGAGAGACAGAAAGAGAGAGAGAGATGTATATCTATACATATACATGTATATGTACACCATTTCGATACTGTAATGACAGATACTTTCAGAGACAGAGAGAGAGAAAGAGAGAAAGAGAGAGAGAGAAAGAGAGAGAGAGAAAGAGAGAGAGAGAGAGAGAGATGTATATGTATACATATAGATGTACACGTATATGTATATATATATAGATCTATACATACATGTATATGTATACATATGTGTAGATGTATATATATATATAGATGTACATGTAATATGTACACATATATACATATATACATGCATACAGATATCTATACATATATACACCCATCACACACACATACACATGCACACAAACACACACATTAGTCATTTGTTTTCTTATCCAAAACTACGTCAAAAGTACTGAATGGATCTTTATGAAATTTGGAAATTATATTCTTTGCATAACGGCCATAACTCCCATGAAAATTCATATATTTTTGATGTTGATGAAATTTTAACCCGAACATAACAGATGAGCATTATTTAGAAAATGATGTCACACGTTATCGAGGCTACCATTCTTTCTGGATGTGCAAAAGGGGATGACGTCTTTATTCCAAGAATTCCTCTTACTCCATCAGGAGCAGACATTCCTATTACATTCAGAAGACTACAATTCCCCCTTCGTGTGACTTTTGCCATGTCCATAAACAAATATCAGGGTCAAACACTGTCTGTAGCTGGTCTTCTCTTGGAAGAGCCCTGCTTCTCACATGGACAACTGTATGTTGGCTGCTCAAGAGTGGGCAGCAACAAAAAACCTATTTGTATATGATCCACAAGGGAAAACAAGGAACATAGTTTACAATGAGGTGTTATAATCACAACAGCAAGAAAGTATGTACATGATCACCTTCTTTTACGAAACTTCATTGACTTTCATATATTTATATTGATATACATATATATACGTGTGTTTGGGTGCGTGTGTGTATATACATCTCTATATATAAAGATGATGCGTAGTCTAGACGGCGTTTTTAGATTTCATTATTCTCTTTAACCCGGGCAACGCCGGGTATTTCTGCTAGTATATATATATTTATATATAAATATATATATATATATATATATATATATATATATATATATATATATATATATATATATATATGAGTATATATATATATATATGGGTGTGTGTGTGTGTGTGTGTACACACATATGCATATTACCATCTAGCTAGCTACATAGATATACATATACACACGTCTCTCATTACTTTTAAAGCAATCCCAGTACACACACGCTCACACACGCCCAAGCTCTCTCTCTCTCTCTCTCTCTCTCTCTCTCTCTCACGCTCTCTCTCTCTCACGCTCTCTCTCTCTCTCTCTCTCGCTGTCTATCTCTCTCATTTTCTCACACAAACACACACACACGAGTTTGGAAAAACACGCGTGATGATCATGACTGGAATGTATTCGATGACGGATCTACTCAGTAACAACCATACCGCCATTTGCATTTCAACGACGAGGCAAGGTTGTTTATTGTTTCAGTCGTGTTGTTGTTGTTGTTGTTGCTGCTGCTGCCATTGTTGTCAGTGGTGTCGCTTTGTGGGTCCATGAGTCAGAAATAATAGCTAAATCCTTCTGAAATCACTCTCCAGTTTTCAAATTCACGCTTCTAATCCCTCCAAATATTATCTAGAAATGATTATCTCCCTTGGCCAGCAGGAGACACACAACATATTTGAAATACTTAATGTCCTAAATACATTGATAAGTCTGCTCGTTCAAGTCTGATTTCTGACTACTAGTGTATGTATACGCAATAGTAACAACAGCACCAACAATAGTAATATCATCATCATCATCATCATCGTCGTCGTCGTCGTCAATAACAACAGCAACAACAACAACAACAGAAGCATCAGCAACACCGCCACCAACTGTAACAACGGCAACAATTAAATAACAAAAGACCACTGTTAGCAGTTTCTCTTTACAATAACCTAAATTAGGAAAAATAGAGAAAGTTATGCTTTGAACTGATTGCGTTGAATCGTAAATAAAAACGATTTCTTTTAACCCGAAGGCAATTGTTGTAAAGGAAGGATAATATAATCAACTGAATTGAGTCTAATACATTTCTATACGTAGTTTATTGATCTCGAACGGATATAAGTTAAAATCAAAACTGGCGTTATTCGAATTCATAAATCGTAGTGGCTAAACTAAAAGCAGGATGTTTAAACAATAGGCTCTCTCTCTCTCTCTGTCTCTCTCTCTCTCGGTGTCTCTCTCTCTCTCTGTGTCTCTCTCTCTGTCTCTCTCTCTCTCTGTCTCTCTATCTCTCTCTGTCTCTCTCTCTCTCTCTGTCTCTCTCTCTCTCTCTGTCTCTCTCTGTCTCTGTCTCTCTCTCTTCCTTTCTTTTTTTACTATTCTCTCTCTTCTTTACTTCTCTCCTCTTCTCCTTTCCATTCATCTCCCTTTCTCTCATCATCGTTTTGATGAAGGATTTTGTTCGAAACGTTAAATTTCTTTTCTTGTCCACGATATAAAGCAAAACCCAATTGTTTGAATTATTCTTACTTACTATTTGCTCACCCGGCATCATTAAAAGTTCTTTAGAATTCTGCTGTTTTTGTAAATACATAATTTCTTCTTTGAAAGTTTGGTATGTTGAGTTGTCTCTAAAAGTAAGGAATTTAAACATCCAGAGCCATTTTTCATTGTCTAGATGTGAACCACATAGAAGAACACACTGCCATTTTGGTAAAAAAAAACAAAAAAACAAAACAAAAGACTATCGAATGGAACAGAAAAATGGTTGACTTGCGGCCAAAATATAAAACATTTCAAAGTTTTCATTTTTTAACGACGAGTAACAAACCGAAACATTAGATTTTTTTCATTTCATGTGACAATTAAAATGATCGATTCCTTCAAGAACCCTCTCATAAAGAAACTGTTGCCGACATAGATCATTGCCGGATTCCTTTACATACCTGATTTTATCCTAATTACAGGGTGACATTTAATCAGAGTGCTGCACCAGTTTCAGCTAGTGGACCGTTACAACATAAATAATTATTAAGGCGGCGAGCTGGCAGAACCGTTATCACGCCGGGCGAAATGCTTAGCGGTATTTCGTCTGCCACTGCGTTCTGAGTTCAAATTCCGCCGAGGTCGACTTTGCTTTCATCCTTTCGGGGTCGATAAATTAAGTACCAGTTACGCACTGGGGTCGATATAATCGACTTAATCCGTTTGTCTGTTCTTGTTTGTCCCCTCTGTGTGTAGCCCCTTGTGGGCAGTAAAGAAATAGGTATTTCGCCTGTTTTTACGTTCTGAGTTCAAATTTCCTCCGAAATCGACTTGGCCTTTCATCCTTTTGGGGACGATAAAATAAGTACCACCTGAACACTGGTATCAATATAATCGACATACCTGCTTCTCCGAAATTGCTGGCCTTGTGCCAAAAATTGAAACTATTATTATTATTGTTGTTAAGGCGGCCCACCGGCAGAATCGTTAGCACATCGGGCAAAACGCTTAGCAGCAGTTTGTGCTTCTTTATGTTCGGAGTTCAAAATTTCAAGCCTTGTGCCTATAGCAAAAAGGATTATTACTGTTGTTGTTAGTTTTGTTGGTGTTGGCATTGTTATGTTGGTGGTGTTGGCGTTGTTGTTGTTGGTGTTGTTATTCGTTTTGTTGATTTTCGTGGTGTTGTTAATGGTAATGGTGCTGTTGTTAGTATTGGTATTTTCGTTGTTGGCAATGATCTTGTTGTTAGCGTTGTTGGTTGGTGTTGATGTTGATATTATTGTTCGTTTAGTGGTAGTGTTTAACCCCAGACATGCCCTGATTGTGTAGATCTATGATCAAAGACATTATTATAGATACAAACATTCTATTCTCCAGCCTTTTTGTCTTTTTCAGGCATACTATATACCTCTGGCTACATTATCTAATTTGTCCTTCATTTTAGACGGTGAAATTGTAGTCTAACGGAGATTTGACAACTATTTGTAGCAGGTCAAATGACTTCTTAGAGGTTCGTTCGTTGGCTCAATGAGAGAGAAATTGAGAAAAAGAGGGAGAGGGACAGTGAGTGAGAGTGGGAGAGAGAAAATGAGAGAGAGAGAGAGTGAGAACAGTCGACATTACGCATAGTTCTACATGTTATTGTATGATTCAAATTAGAGTAAATAATAGATTTTGCAGCTTTCCAGCGTTTTCCATACTTTTTCTGGATTTTTTCTTCTGTTTTCGGTGAATGTTATAAATAAAGGTTTATAATAATTTGACGACTTCAAAGATCGATTAGGGATCCATTGTTAATTAAAAGAAAATTAATGCCGCTGGCGAAATAACCCGGTTACAGTCTCTTATTGTTATAGCTATTTGTTGCTGATGTTGTTGTGTGGCCTGATTAATCAGATCGACGATAAAAAGTGTTTCAGCCGTGACCACACCATCGACGATGCCTTCATTAACCGTCGCTTGGGTTGAGGACCGTCACCCAGAAGTTGAGAGCTGTTAGCGGTGTCCACCCTGTTGCGAGCAATCGTGTAGTGCTTCTGGTTGAGGATAACAACCTCCCTCCTATCCAATCAGCATTAGGACCCTGAAAAACATCACGGATGCTACACTTTTTCTCCTGACTAAAAAAATTAAGCAAAAAAAGTATCCTTCTTTGGGTTGTGATTTCAAGGCCGATTTGGCTGCTATTTCTAACGTCAGACGACCATATAGTGGCTCTGTTGCGGACTCACTATTGTACATGACTACATATGAATATCATACCATTTAATTTCTATCCTATATAAATTGTTTGATTATATGCCCGATATTATTACAAACGTTACAGGTAAGGATTAGGAATTTTATGAATGGCTCATGTGGGGGTTCTTCATTTATTGAATCAAGAACCAGCTGTAAAACAATTGCCCAATGATTCGCAGCTAAACATAAATCCTTTAATACAAAACTAATTGGTCGTAATAGAGTTCCATTTGTACGTTCACTCAAGCCATAATCTTGTGGTAAGTAAGTCGTTGTCGTGTTTATAACTCCATTGGTTATTAAGGATTGTCTTAATTTCTTGATCTTTATTAAGCACCATTATTTGTGTGGATATCGAGAATAGCCTTAATAAATGCGAAATCACCGCATCAGTAAATGTATCTTTTACACGCGTTCACAAATGGGTATCTAGAGGGGTATACATCTACCATTCCAAAAAGACAGCAACTTGGTGCAATAAAATTCCTGGAAATTAATAAATTAATGTGTAACTCTTGTATTACCAAGATGGCGAATATTCCTATGTAGGATTATTAAATCGTTTTGATTTCGTATCATAAGGAATTCTGCATCAGTAATTACCTTAAACTAGACGCTAAAAGATATAGAAAACCCTACCTGCCCAAGTTTTAACCCCACAACCTGGGGTATAGGTGTTTCAACAAGAGTCTACTCTCTAGTAAGCATACAAGCTACGTCTCCGTTCTTAGGAAAAATTTCTCCAAGTTGTCTCGCAAGCTTGGAAAAAAAGTTAAGGTCATTGTCCTACTAGCTCTGGTCAAGGCGCAAAAAATATTAGAAACTCCATCGAGTTATTTTGTCATTATTTACGGCATTTCATGCTTTTAAATTTCAAAATAAATGCTAAATACTTTTGTCATGTTCAGCTTTTGAGAGTGCGCAAATAATAATTTTTTAATTTAGGCAGAAGGCTAGCAATTTTGGAAGGAGGGATAATTCAATTATTTCGATTCCCAGGACTTTATTGTTTAATTGCATGGTGCTTTATTATCGAATTGACCCCAGGAAGTGAAGGATCGAGAACAAAGCTGACTTCGGCGAGATTTGAACTTAGAATGTAAAAGATTGTAAATAAATGACTGTTGATACAATTATTACTTTCAGTTAAGAGATTTAAATTTATGACACTTTAAGAGAGAGAGAGAGAGAGAGAGAGAGAGAGAGAGAGAGAGAGAGAGAGAGAGAGAGAGAGAGAGAGAGAGAGAGAGAGAGAGAGAGAGAGAGAGAAACTTTCACACACAGAGAAATGGTGGGTAATGGAGGAGGAGTGGGCAAAATTCAACAGCTACATGATAACCTAAGGAGTAACCCAAAGAAGCTTCACGAGCCGACGAGGCAACCTCAGTGAAATCTTTTGACCAGCTAGAAATAGCAGCCAATTCTCTCTTAATTATATCCTTTTGTCTTAAAGAATGAAAAACGAAAGGCAATTTAGGTGATGATGCACTACTAGATACACAATGCCTGAAAAATAAAATAAAATTGCCATTATTGGAATACTTTTGATCATAATTGGCCTAGGGCTAAACGTCAAGAATGGCAAACATCGAAAAACCAATTTAATCTTTAAAGGCAGAAGACACTCAAGGTTTTGTCTTCTGCCTTTAAAGATCTTAACAGCAACTGGTGGAGGAAAAGATTTATTTATATCTGCTGTTCACAAAACCGTATTTATTTTCTCATTTACAATATAAGTGGCCTTATCGACTTTATTGTATCTATTAATGGTAAAGAGAGAAATCCAGTGGTAAAAATCTAATGACGAAAGTAAGTTCATCACCGTCTTTAACTGTGTAGCATAATATACCAAAATGGATACTAAATAAGATTAACGGTCTTTTGCATTTGTCTTATAAGACTCCTGTTGTGAAATTGTGTGTTGAAATAAATATTGGTTTCAAATTTTGGCACAAGGCCAGCAAGTCTGGGGCTGAGATAAGTCGATTACACGGACCCCAGTACTCAACCGATATTTATTTTATCGACCCCGAAAGGATGAAAGGCAAAGTCGACCTCGGCGGAATTTGAACTCAGAATGCAAAGACAGACGAAATGCTGCTTAGCATTTTACCCAGCATGCTAGCGACTCTGCCAGCTCACCGCTTTTGTGTTGCAATAAATATTGTTGTATATTAGGCAGGTCATACTGGTAATACAGACACATGCACTGATTGTACTTAATTTCAGTTTTATTATCAATTAATCAGATAATTAGTTAATTAACTGTGAACCTGATTAATTGATTAAATTGTTTACCAAAATTCTTTCACCTTATCAGTAACAATGTCTCCATCTTTCGTCTTTTTCACACCATCATACACTTCTTGTACTTTGCAGTGTTTCTTGTTATCCTTTATCAGAATTTCGTTGTTATACATCCTATTTCTTTGTAGAAGTAAAGATACTCTACTCTGCTCTAGGTACAAGGCCCGAAATTTTGGTGGGAGGGGCCAGTCAATTAGATCGACACCAGTACGCAACTTGTGCTTAATTTATCGACCCTGAGAGGATGAAAGGCAAAGTCGACTTCGGCGGAATTTGAACTTAGAACGTAAAGACAGACGCTAAGCATTTCGCCCGGCGTACTAACGTTTCTTATTTCTTTATTGCCCACAAGGGGCTAAACATAGAGGGGACAAACAAAGACAGACAAAAGGATTAAGTCGATTATATCGAACCCAGTGCGTAACTGGTACTTATTTAATCGACCCCGAAAGGATGAAAGGCAGAGTCGACCTCGGCGGAATTTGAACTGAAAACGTAAAGACAGTCGAAATACCGCTAAACATCTCGCTCGGCGTGCTAACGTTTCTGCCAGCTCACCGCCTTAGAAGTAAACATATTATTTATAAAAAAGACAGACTACTCAAAGCTCGTAATTCTTGCCCTCCTCATTACAAATATATAAACGTAAATAAGAAGAGTTTAAATAAATTTAAAGATGTTTGCGACATTTAAGCTGCCCCAAATTCCGTAAAATCGAATTACGTACATAAATCTCGTCATTTTTCAATATCGTTTTTAAGTCAGGTAAAATGTTTAAGGGCTCAAACTTAATATGGTAATGGTTGGAATATGTTGGTTATCAGACAGATTCGTTCGATTTTTTTCTCTCATTTATTTTCATCCTCATATTTCCCTCAAGAATTTTAAGAAACCAATCAATAATACTTGGTTTGTAGATATTATTTCCTATTTGTTGTTATCTAGAAGTCAAAGAAAATGACTATTATTCCCTTCAAACTTTGCTTTTGTGAACTGAACAACAATGTTTTAAAACTGACCAAATTTCCCATTACATTTCGGACAGATTCAGCACTGAGTTGCTGAAGCAGAAATATCGTTATGACAAATATTCTGCTCGGTACCACAGATTTACTTGTAGTTGCTTAATCTTAGCCTCTTCAGCAAGTTCCTTAGTGGCTGACAATATAGGCATATCTGATAGTGAGCAGGAGTAGTAGAGGAGCATCATAGCCATGTATTGAGAGGGATTCTTTGGAGTTTAAATAAATGTAACGACAGCAAGGTTTGAATGAAGTATAAGCCATAATGTTTGTCACCAATTCCACCAGTTTGTTACTACTTTTTGTCAATATTCCACCATCTTATCAATGCCTTGACAGTAGTAGTCACCGGGTCTTCTTGAGTACAATGACATTGGTAAGAAACGAGCGAATTTATCTGAGAACCCAATATTTGTTTATAGGTTCGAGGGGTCAGGACTGGACTGGAGCAAAACAACAAGAAAAGCATTGGTTACCACCGCACTTTTGGCAGTGCCGTTTTAAAAACTGGGTACACTTGGCAGGAGCTTCGTGGAGCTAGGGTCTCAGTTATGGCTTATGCAAGCTGTGACTTGCTGTCAATAAACACTGTGGGGCCAGCGCATTGATTTGCTCAGAGGCCTACAGTACTGTTTAGACCATCCTGCATTTTGGCAGGGGTCACAGACAAACTTTTGTGGATTTCTTCTATGAAATTCTGCCCGTTTTCATTTTTATTTTTGTTGTTGTAGTTTAACCCAGGGCTCTGAATGAGACGGCTTGTTGTCAAAAGTAATCTTTCCAGGACTCTCCAGTCTCGCTTCTGTGTCATGTCTAGGACAACACCATCTAATGTGTGTATTCTTATTTAGAATGCAGGGATGTGATATGAGGGAGATTCGTTTGCTATTTCTATGAGATTCAGCAACCACTTAGAGGCTCCATTGTGAGATCATGAAAAAGAGAAGAGAGAGAGAGAGAGAGAGAGAGAGAGAGAGAGAGAGAGAGAGAGAGAAAGTGAGACAGAGTAAGAGAAAGAGAGATGATAAAACAATTGATGTTTGGCTCAGAACAAGAAGTGTATAAATAGTGAAGCAAATGGTGGGGAGGGGAGAAAAAGAGAGAGAGAGAGAGTGTGTGTGTGTGTGTGTGTGTGTGTGTGTGTGTGTGTGTGAGAGAGAGAGAGAGAGCAAGAAAGAGAGAGAAAGAAAGAGAGAGAAGGAAGGGTGTATGTAGGAAGAACGAAAGAGAGACAGAGAGAAAAAGGAAATTTATGTAGAGGGGAGTGTGTGTGATAGAGAGAGAGAGGGAATGTATACGAGACAGCGTGTATGCATATGAGACAGAGAAGCGTAGTGTTTGGAAGAGAGAGAGAGAGAGAGGAGTGTGTATAAGACAGTGAGATAGAGAGAGAGAGTGAGATAGGGAGAGAGTGAGATAGAGAGATCGAGAGAGAGAGAGAGAGAGAGAGTGGGATAGAGAGAGAGAGAGAGTGAATGAGAGACTGTGCAAGTGGAATTTTCTATTATTTCCAACGGACAATATGGTTTGTTTCCTAATATCTCATGTCAAGCAAATAAATACTTGAAGTCGTTTATAGCTTTTATAACAGCCTCATCAGATATGTTCTGATATCGTTGTAGACGAAGAAGTTACAATGTTCGGTAGCAGCAGATTTAGAACGATGAAGTCTATACAGAACGGGGAATCAAATGGCTTTATAATGCATAACACTTTTACAGTCCAACACATTTATGGATTTTAAATCGTGTATACACACACATTACGGGTGTTCTAGTAATAAGATTTGTATATTTACCCAGAACTTTCAGTAGAACCTGTTAAATATCGGCGATTAAAGCGAAATATCTGGTGAAGTATTCGCCCTGCGAATAGTGAGGTCGTTATAATTATGGAACGCCGTTGCTAAACCTGTAACATAACTCAATGGCCAGTTGAGTTGGTGTTGCGTTCTATCTCTGACAGATCAGGTCTATCGAACACGTGAATGATCCTTTCTACTATAGGCGCAAGACATGAATTTTTCTGCGGTGAGGACTAGTTGATTGCATCGATCCCGGTGCTCGACTGGTACCAATTTTAATGACCCCACGAAAGGATGAAAAGCAAAGCTAGCTTCGGTGGTATTTGAACTCAGAGCGTAAAGAAGAACGAAATGCCGCTAAGCATTTCGCTCGGCGTGGTAACAATTCTGTCAGTTCTCTGCCTTAATCCTTTTTACTATTGGCACAAGGCCTGAAATTTTGAAAGAGGGCACCAGTCGATTACATCGACCCCAGTGCTCAACTGGTACCTGTTTTAACGACCCTGAAGGGTTAAAAAGCAAAGTCGATCTCGGCAGGATTTGAACTCAGCATGAAAAGAACAAATTACTTAGCAGTATATTGTACAGCGTGCTAAATATTCTGCCAACATGCTGCCTTTGGAATACACGAATAATCAAAGCTATGTCTGCTGTGATCATGCCGTTTTTTAGACGCTGTCCTTTCCATTTTTAAGAATGTAGAACCTGATTTGAGTGAGATGTCATGATTATTTTTCTAACAATTCGGGTGACCTCATAGAAATACCCTCATTGATTTGTCATGTATCTGCAGTTTTATTGTATGAGTGAGTCGTTCCATGCCATACACTCTTTGAGTAGAACTGAACTTGTTACTACAAGTTCGCAAATCTGCCATTATTTCCACACTGCAACCATTGATGCTAACTATAGAGACAAGGCAAGCAAACGAGTGTATTTCTCCAAGTTCACACGCCATGCCCGAAAAAAAAAAGTAGCAGCCAACAGGCTTTCAAAATAGACCTGGCCATCTTAGCCAAAAATAAAAACGCTACCCTTAACAAGTAAGGATGATCATGGCTTTACGACAACGTGACCTCACTGCAATTTCAGGCCGAATATCTCACCAAATATCCCACTTTAATTGTTGATATTTAAAGTTTACAGTAAATATACATAACTTGTTATTAAAGTACTCATAATGTGAGTGCACACAATTTAAAAGCCATAAATAGACTGAACTATAAAGCTGTTATGCATTATAAAGCCATATGATTTGCCTTTCTATCAGGAAACTATATCGTCCACGTTAACTAGTTTTAGAACCTGGGGAAGAACCCAAATCACTTTAGCTCTTAGCCAAACACCACGCAGTGCCGGAAGCAGGAAATGATCGCCCCATCAACTTGTTGCTGTTGTTGTTTAGCTACAAATCAGCAATAATCGAACAGGCCTACGATCAAAGACGGTTGAGTGAATTTAGAGCTACAGTGTCTAATGTAGCCTTTCTTTTTTAGGTGGTAGGTCATATACTGAGACAGATTTATCTACAGTTTCTAGGAGATCGAGCGATCACGTGAAAGAGAACTCATTCTGTGGTCTGTCGAGTGTGAGTTCGAGTCGAAATGGTTGTGGGTGATGTCCCATGATATTTTTAGTACAGCCTTCGAATCCAGTTAAGGTGAGTAAGGGAGTAGCACAACTTGATCATTTTATCTTCAGTAATTCCACGCTAATGTCGCCCAAAGGCCAAACGATGATGTAAAACCAGATAACAGAATTTAGTCAACCAAACAGAAAGAGTTTCAGTCTGTCCAACGAGTCTCCACACAATTTCTGTCAACCCAGTTTCTCTAAGAAAATTCCTTCTCTCTCTGATATCACATTCCATTCCATTCTTCATTTGCATCTTGCAACCGGAGGGGATAACATTTCTCAGTTTTCTCTGATCTCAGACGGTAGGTTCTTTATATTCCTCACAGCAAATTAACTTACTGAACTGTTCTTGGAAAATAGTGTAAAATGAACAAAATAAAATGCGATGCGTTTGAAGGTGAGCCATACTGAGATAGAACCTGAAGCCACGCAATAACACAACGAACGTCGTAACCACACAGCCGTAACCTAAACGTAATCTTTCATTCTTTTACAATGATATTTCTGATGATATTATATTTGCTGGGATTGTTTCTTTTGTGTAACAATTTGGACAGATCAAAGCTAAAATGTAGACATTACTGCAGTTCGTTCACTGTTAAGAAGTAATACAAATAAGGAAAAAAAACAACAAAAAAAGAATACAAATGTGTAAAGCGACACTCAAAAATATAAACAAGTAAAAAATAGGAAGTACTAACTATGGCTTAATACGTACATATTTCACACACACACATCCATATATATATATATATACATATGTTGTATATTTATAAAAAAATGTTATTATACATATTCATGTCTTTGAAACACACAAACGCACACCGAAACGTTCATGTGTATAATTTATTATTATTTTTTCTTTTTATACATATATTTTCCAATTTGGTGCTAAAGCTTGTCGGTCCGGTTTTTCACTTTTTACGCCTTCTTTTTAACGGGTCACTGGTTAAAATATCTTCCGGCAAATTTGACGCTTTTCGTTTGGCGTATAGAATCTTATAATGCGAAGTTATTTCGTTGAATATGGTGCTAATATTCATTCTACGAAACGGATGTTACAATAACTGTCACCTGGCGAAAGAAAAGACGCAAAAAGCAAGAAAATAAAAAGAAAAGAAAAGAAAAGAAACAAGCCTACTTCTTTCTTCTCTCTCTTTCTTATCTGTTTTCTTCTTTTTTTCTTAATATTTTTTATATATAATATTTTTGTAGGCGGTATCATATCTAATTTGCAGCAAAACACCATCGCCCGTTTGTGAACATCAAAAATAGATAAAAATAAACTATATAAAATAAAGTAAATAACAATAATAATAATAACAATAATAATAATAATAATAATAATAATAATAATAATAATAATAATAATAATAACACAAATTTCTAGTATGTTGTTGATCGAACAGAATTAAGATCAAAGGCATCCACGCAATGACCATCATGTCTATTATTATTATTATTATTATTATTATTATTATTGTTATTAATGTTATTATTACTATTATTATTATTATTATTTTCAAGAACACTATACACCGGACTGACATTATCTAATGTGTGCTTTTATTTACTTCTTTATTATTTTTCTTTTCTTTTGAAAGACGTTTGTGCGTGGTTTGGAGAACATTCGATTGCTATTTCTAGCAGATCTAGCGACCATTTCATAGAGCCTCACTCGTTTGCAGCCACCGTGATTCCAGACTTGGCCCCGATTTCCTGGAACCTCTGTAGGTCTTTCAGTATTTATATTCACGTCAAGCATTGATATTTAGTAAAACTAGGCGCAGGCATGGCTGTGTGATAAGAAACTCGGCTTTTCGCCCACATGGTTCCAAGTTCAATCCCAGTACGTGGTACATTGCACAAAGCCTCGAGCTGACCAAAGCTTTGTGAGTGGATTCGGTAGACGGAAACTTAAAGAAAACCGTCGCATTATATATATATATATATATATAATATATATATATATATATATTTATATATATATATAAACGTCAAAGACTTTCTCTATTCCCGAGCGTTAAACTAATACACCCATTTGTTGTTTACACCACCTGTCTTCGTCTGTTGTTTTTTCGTAAAATCTCCCATATATATATATATATATATATATATATATATATATATATATATATATATATATATATATATATATGTATGTGTGTGTGTGTATATGTTTGTATGTGTGTGTTTGTTCCCCCAACATCGCTTGACAACTGATGGTGTGTTTACGTTCCCGTAACTTATCAGTTCGGCAAAAGATATCGATTGAATAAGTACTAGGCTTACAAAGAATAAGTCCTGGGGTCGATTTGCTCGACTAAATGCGGTGCTCTAGCATAGCCGCAGTCAAATGACTGAAACACGTAAAAGAATAAAAGGATATTATGTATGAATGTATATATGTATGTATGTGTGTATGTATATGTGTGAGTGTGTGTGAGCATGCGCGCGCACGTGTCTTTGTGTCTGTCCTCCCCCTCGCCATACGGCTTGACAACTGGTCTTCGTGTGCTTACATCGCCGTAAACCCACGGGTCGGCAAAAAGAAGCCTACAGAATAAGCTGCAGGCTTATATATATATATATATATATATATATATATATATATATATATATATATATATATATATATATATATATATATATATAAAAAGTACTGGGGTAGATTCGCTCGACTAAAATTCTTCAAGGAGGTGCTTCAGCATGGCCGTGGTCTAATGCCTGAAAGAAGTAAATGAGAAACCTATGGTAAAATGTTACCAAATCGTGGCTAAGCGGTCTTTTGTTTTTAGCTGTAAAGGACACGATTTCTTATGTCCTTTCTTTACTAAAGACAATAAGTTGCTAATGACGAAAGTTTAGCTGTCATTTCAAGCAGACCTTGCAGCAACAAAAGGCGAGTATTTTATTCGGCGCGCAAACGATTCTTGAAATTTCTGGGGAGGTGGGCTATTCGATTAGATCGACCCCAGTACGTAATTGGTACTTAATTTATCGACCCCGAAAGGATGAAAAGCAATTTCGGTGGAATATGAACTCAGAACGTAAAGACAGACGAAATACCATTAAACATTTCGCCGCCTTAAATTTGGTTATCATTACAAGCTTGTTGAGTAGCCATATACAGGTTCTCCCATTTCTGCTAGGAGTCGTGACGAGAATTCTTGACTTATGATTCCTAGAAGAACATTAAATGACTTTATCAAATTAATGTAACGCTAACGAATCCAAAGATTCTAGTTTTAGATTCGTTTGAAAATCATATCCAGAAATCTATTATAGAGACGTCAACTGAGCAAATGCTACATAAATGGAAATGCTCTGCGTTTGATGGATGGTGTGAGCTGGGAAAAACAAAGTCCTTGTTTCTGTATTGAAGAAATTGGATTCATTAAACTAGGAGTCAGTTGCAACTGTCGATACTCCCCCCCCCCCTCTCTCTCACTCTCTCACGTTTCTCGGAGAAAAAGTTCATTCGTTTATTGAAAATGATTTCAAATTTTGGCACAAAGCCAGCAATGTTGAGGTGAAGGTGTGAGCCGATTACACCGACTCCAGTACCCAACTGGTATCTATTTTATCGACCCCGAAAGGATGAAAGACAAAGTCGACTTCGGCGGTATTTGAACACAGATCGTAAAGAACCGGAAGACATGCTGCTAAGCATTTCATCTGATTCGGTTAAGACTCTGCCAGTTCACCTCCTAAATATAGCAGTCAAGGATTAACATTTTAGATGATGTAGCTGAGGGGCCACGTGATCATCATTTCTTATTTAAGGAATAATGAATCTAGACTATCCAATGCCTACTTTAAGACAATAGGGAATGAATTTAGACAGACTTAGTTATTATATCTAGAAAGTCGAGCTACCACGTAAAAGCTCTCTCATTGACACGCTATTGTGTTTGTATGGCGGCACAATTTCAGTTAATATTGTTATTATTGTTGTTGAGGTTGATGTTTAGGCTCGTGTTAGTTCTTAATTATCAGACATATTCATCAGACTATTTCCTTTTTCCTTCTTTTCCAGACCTAGAGTACATAGGACTTCCTTATGAATTGTAGCAGGCACTTGAGGGGATTTTCTGTTACTTTCAGCAGGCCGAGAAACCATATAAAGTACGATCGTTGATTCGCTGAAGTTACCTCCTGGCTTCTGATGAGCTTTGTACCATTTCGATCAAGTTCCCAGTTTAGAACCACGGCTATAAATAGCACGACCAGCCACCAGAAATTAATTGTCATCATAAAAAGCATTAATGCTTACCTGAGCATGGTTCCACTGATTTGTAACAAAAACAATGAGAGACCTGAAAGTAAGTTTTGTGAAAGTTCTTGCCAAATAGTTCAGCCGAAAGTTCTAGAAGCTTAACTAAATATTATAAAAACTGGGACATCGAACTCTTAAACAGAACAAACTCAGGTGCTACGCAGAATGAGCAAACAATTTTGTAATAAGGTGTTCTCATACTTTTAACTTATTCTGTCTTGAATAACCATGAACAATTTTCATATAAATAACTAAAATATCTATACAATGAAAACTTTTAACGTTCACATTCACAATCTCGTGTATCAAGTTATATTCAAACAATTGTTGTACATATGCAAACGGAAATGTTCCGAGTAATAAAACATATAGAAACTTATACTAATATTAACATAGTCATTCTCAACTTCACATGCAACCTACCTAATATTGTGTACAGCCGACACCGATTTAGTAACCAATCCACTTTTTAAGACAGCCAAGTGTGACGTGAAGGAGATTTGGCTGTTACTTTTAGCAGGGTAAGTAGCCATATAAAGGTACCATCGTTGACTGTCTGAAGTCGATGTTATTTTTCTTTTTCTTCGATATGGTTCAGACCCCACCTTTTAAAGCTAAGACAAATTGAAGAGGTAGGAGGTTCTGCCTGATACACACTGCATAGATACGTTATCGGAGTGCTCCAGACTACATGTAAGTATTTACCCCAACCATCTGTCTGTCTGTCTGTCTGTCTGTCTGTCTCTCTCTCTCTCTCTCTCTCTCTCTCTCTCTCTCTCTCTCTCTCTCTCTCTCTCTCCATTTGTCACAAAATTCGGCTTCGGCATTGAATATGTTGAGATGGTCTTTATCTGGGAAGTTTTTGGCAATCTCATTCCTATCTTCTGTTTTTGCCTGAAACTTCTCGTTGTCGAATATGATCCTCGCTAACACTTGCTCCTTCGCATGCATGCTTGCCCTAAATTCTGGTCTTCAGCTATCTTTTTTCTCCAGTTGTTAGGAAGGATGTTGCTGTTTGTTACTGATGTTAGCCAATAGAAGAGTTAATGGCGAAGCCTACAGACAACACTTCTACGTATTCCAATTTCACACACACACACACACACACACACACACACACACACACACACACACACACACACACACACACACACACACACACCACAAGGAAATATACATCAATACATCAATACATTGCGTGTATGTGTATATATGTGAGTATATATTTGTGCAAACGGGAATTGATGGCAATACTGGAAAAAGATGCATGTCTATAAGGATGTATTTGAATCAGAGTGGACAATGTACATTTTAGCATTTCCAGGAATTCATTTATTCCAACACGCACGCACAAACACGCGCGCATACACACACATACATACATACACGTACACACACGTACACGCACATATATATGTACGCATAACCGCTCACACATACACAAACACACACGTACGCGCAACCTCACACACATATATCCAAGGTGAGTGCGTGTGTGTGTGTGTTGTGTGGTGGGGGTATACATTTGAACTGAGAGTAAATCGAAGCAAAGTTGGGATTTTTCCCTCTTTTGTTTTCTGTCTCCAATAGCGCTGAAATCTTCCAAATATGCTGCTAAAGAATAGAATTGCACGAAGAACGAACAATGGCGAAAATAATAGAGAATACTGTATTGTGCTACTATCAGTAGCCTAACTCGGTTCATTGTCATCTGATTCTCAGAAGTCAAATGACAAACATAATATCGCACCGTTCTCTCGTTGTTGTGCTGAATGGCTGCGGTGATTCTATAGCTCAGCACCGCACCAGGCTGCAGAAATATAGAATTGTGACAGAGTTAAGTGTATGCAAACAGAAGACGGCTTAATGAAAAGAACAAAGATATTCAATTGCTTTTTACAGAAGGCACCAGGGTATTTGGAAAAATCAAGGACAATCATGTTACCAAACTAGAATGGTTTTTCAGAATATCATATCGATATATATATATATATATATATATATATATATATATATACATGAGAGAGAGAAAGAGAGAGAGAGAGAAGATAAAAGAAAGGAAGAAAGAGAGAGAGGTGAGAAGAAAATTGGGTTTGAGGGTGAAAGAGACAGTAACAAAGAGATGTTGAGAGCAAGAAAAATAAAATTAAAAAATGATCTAGAAATGCCTTTTTTTTCTTTGATATACACTATTATTATTATTATTATTATTATTATTATTATTATTATTATTATTATTATTATTATAGTTTTAGAATATTTTTTTACGTTTTTAGGAAACAAAGATAAAGGGAGAAAAAGAAAATATCCCCAGAAAACTAAAACCAACCAGTGGAAAAGAAAAAAAAACACAGTAAGGAAAATATAAAAATTAAAAAGAAAATGAGGGAAGCAGGAAAATGAAAAATTCCCATGTATTTGACAAAAAAATAAATATAGAGAATTAAAAAAAAAAACAATGACAAAGAAATAATAAAAAAACACAGTAGCTGTCATCGGGTCAGATTGATGGAAACGAAATGAGTCATGTTAGAATGGTAATAGTGCTGTTACCGATGATCAATAATGGCGGCTATTGGAATTGAGGAGAAGCATTAATAAGCCAAACAATAAAACTACAACGACAGCAACAACAACATTAACAATGGTGGTGAGAACAACAACAACAACAACAACAACAACAACAATATTAACAATAGCAAATAGAACAGTAATATAATGAAATAATAAAATAAAGAGAAGCGGAATACAAGAAAACGAAAATGAGCGGTAAAAGCATATATATATATATATATATAGATATAGATATAGATATATACACATGTATATATGCATACATATACGCGCACATATTTGTTTGCACATATATATATATATATATATATATATATATATATATATATATATATATATATATATATATATATATATATATATATATATATATATATACATAGAGCAACATGCATACATGTACATCCATTTGTGTAGATAGACATATAGACATAAATAAATATATAAGCAGTCACACAAACATGCATATATATACGAACACATACATACGTATACATAATATATAAACACATGTTCGTACACAGACACACACATATACACACATACATATGATCAAATATACATACACATGCGCACACATATTTGGATATATGCATATATATGTATAGACACACACATACTAGCAGACACGCAAACATACATGATGCAAATAAATAGAATAAAATACATTGTTTTCTAACAACAACGATGACAACGGCACCGCAAACGTCGACGCTGCCGCCGCCGCCGCCGCCGTCACCGCTACCACCGCCGTCGCCGCTGCCATAGTCTTTTCCTTTGCCTACTCCCTTTCTCACCACCACCATAACCATCACCTTGTTGTTGTTGTTGTTCTTCTTCTTCTTACCTCCCACTATCCATCCATCCATCCATCTCACCGGCCAACCAACTAACCATCCAACCAACTAACAAACAAACAAACAAGAAAACCAACCAACTAACCAGTCGGCCAACCTACCATCTAACTCAACACTCCCCACCACAACCACCCCCACCCCCACCATACCAGCGAAAACCAGCGACTCCTTTATTTCGATGCCGCTGCTCTGTTGAAACGACCGACTGTTGCGAAGGCTGGTCAGTGCCATTGTCTACCTGGTAATAGAACAAGTTCTGGAATTTAAGCCAACTTTTGATAAAGCGTCATTCGTGTGCTTCAGCTAATCCATTTATTTCGGCTTAATTTACTCGTCTTTGTGTTAGTTCCAAAGAAATTCAACATGAACATTTCACTGTTTTCTCCCTTTCTTCTTCATTTTCATCATTTTTGTTGTTTCTCTACATGTTATATAGTATGTCTGTCTGTATATATATGCATATATGCTGACGTATTTGTGTGTATGTGTAAACGTACGTGTACATACGTCTGTGTATGTGTGATGCGGTTACTACGTTTGTTTCTATGTTACGTATCTTAAAGGAGTTTACGTGTGGTTTGTCAGTCTGTTTGTCTGTCTATGACTGTCCTTATATGTGGAAGTCGTTATTATTGTGGCTCGTTCCAAGGGTTGTCTTGTGTTTTTGATTGTTTTTTTCCTAATTTTTATTTCTTTCCTCCAACAGAAGAGTTCTTTATGTTTCATCCTCCTCATCATCATCAGCCTCCTCATCATCGCCATCATCATCATCATCATCATCATCATCATCATCATCATCATTCATCGTCGTATCATCATCGGCATTATTATTATTATTATTATTATTATTATTATTATTATTATTATTATTATTATTGTCTTTTAAAGAACACAATAGCTATTTTCTGCATACAACACAATGCTTTCACAGAAAAATTCCTGGTCTTTTTTCGTTACCCACCCACCCACCATCCCACATTTTTGTACATTTTAGGGGAGAATTTATTATTATTATTATTATTATTATTATTATTATTATTATTATTATTATTGTTATTATTGCTATTATTATTGTCGTTCTTATTGGCGCTGCTGTTGGTGTTGTTTCTTTTGGCTCGTGTCCTTCTTATTTCTCTTCCTCCCCTCACTATTCTCTCTCTATTTTTTCCGTTTTGTACGAAATATTTTTTTTTCCAGAAAGAAAAGACGTTTGAGGAAAAAACAAAACAACAATACATTTTTCATTTATATTTTAATTTTGGTTTTCTTTTTTTTTTCATTGTTGTTATTGATGATGCTGTTTCTTTTTTGCTTTTTTGTTTTTTTGTTTTTGTTCTAACCAAAAAAAACCATGATCGTCATCGTTCTCCTCCTCCTCTTCCTACTCATCATCATCGCCTTCATGATCATCACCATCCTGCCCCTCCTCATTACCATTATAGTCGTCATCATAATCATTACCGTGGCCATCGTCGTCGTCGTCCTCCTCCTCCTCCTTCTCCTCTTCATCATCATCATCATTATCACCACCACTACAACCACCACCACTGCCACCATCCACCACCACCATCCTCCTCCTTCTCATCATCATTCTTCTCCTCTTCCCTCTCATCGTCCTCCCCTTCGTATTCCTGCTCATCATCATTATTATCATCATCATCATCGTCATCATCATCATCATCATCATCATCGCCGTCATCATCATCACCATCTTCATCATCTTCATCATCATCATCATCATCATCATCATCATCATTATTGTCATCATATTTTTCATTATTGACATCGTTATTATAGTCCTTATTTTGATTGTGATAGTCAGCACCACCATTATCAGCACAATTGTTATCAACATCATCATCATCATCATCATCAATTGCAAAGATTTTGACATTATTATTATTATTATTATTATTATTATTATTATTATTATTGTTGTTGTTGTTGTTGTTGTTGTTGGTTGTTGACAACCTCAGACGTTTGTTTTCGGGCTCCACAATTTTGGGCTGAATAGATGGTAGAACAGGCGTGATTTGCATCATTATTATTTTATTATTATGTTTGTCTCCTTTTTTCTTTCTTTTTTTTTTCTTTTTCGTATTATGAAATTGCGGTGCTATGAAAGTCAAGGAGAAAAACGCTTTTCACTATTTACTCTTTTTCTCTATCCTCTCTCTTTCTCTCGCAATATCTTTTTCTATCTCTACTTCTCCTATCTCTTTATTTTTCTTTCTTCCTCTCCGTATTACACACATAACATACACATACTTTAACAGAAAACTGAAAGTTGCTTTATGTCGATGGCAAGCAAGAAAAGAAATTGAGAATTTGCTGCTGGCTGCTTCTGTAAAAGTCAACAGAATTTACTGAGCAACTGATGACAGCTAGAGTAGATTAAAACCGATATGAGAAGGCTTTAGGTGATAACAATTCCGGCAGGCATGAATGAACAGGAGCAAGAAGGGGAAAAAAAAGAGTATATTTTGTGACGGCAATTTGAAAAAGAAAAAAAAATGGTGTTAACAACAGTAGTAAAAGTACAACAACAACAACTGCAACAGCAAAAACAATAAAAATGATAATTGTAAAATAAAATCAGGAGAGAGAGCAAAACACCCAAAACAAAGTAAGTTTAACAATGGCAGAATTGAAGCGAGAGAAATGAAGCGAATGTAACAGCATTAAGATTGGCATCGAAAAGAGATGCGAAGAGAACAGCAACGACGTTGATAATAACGACATAACAAGAGCAAGCAGAAGCTCTAACAGCTATACTTCACACTTGGCAAATAGCATCAGTAATGTCTTGTTTGCCCGAGTTGTTTGGTAGTGGACAGGGGAGGAGTAGATTAGGTCTGATGTGCGCAGATGTAGATGATATCAGACTGTATGTTAGTGAAATGGTATTGTAATAGAGATACTGCTGAATGCTGGTTTAGTTTACTTGTAGGGAAGATACGTGGCCAAGTGGCTGGAAGTATTGGGATCGCGACCACCTGACTGCGGTTTCGATTCTCAGATTCGAGTGTTGCGTTGCGTCCTTGAGCAAAACTCTTCGTTTAACTTTGCTTCAGTTTGCACGGACAAAAATGGGCAACAGCTGCGCATTTACCCAACGATGGATTGACGACCCATGCAAGGATTGAAGACTATTGTATTCTTTGTCGCTTACATGCCATAAAAACCGGCATAATCATTGGCCTAATGGACCTGTAGGCTCGAGTGACATTTTAACTTAACTTCTATTTGCGGTAATTGGGATGTCCTTTCTTTTCCCATAATAATGAAGAAAAAGAAAAACCGTTACCTGTTTCCACCCCAAATAACTACTGTGTTACAGATTGCCAGTTACCTCTGCGGTGAGGGTTTATGGTCGAATACTCCTCGCTCTCCTATAACAATACCACGAACAAGATGTTTTTGTCTAGTCATTTGAATTTAAAGAAAGTTAATTCGCGTAACGAGGGCCATTTAGTGAAACCTGGATGATTCGCTGCTCATGTTGAATATAACTGCTTCAAAGAACTACATTTAGGTAACGTGATAGTTGTATCTAGTGAAGGAAAAAAAAACCCAATAGGAACATGTGCATTTCAGTTACGAGATTTGGGTAACCTTTTGCAGAAGTATATGAGAGTATATAAATGTCTCTTAAATGTATTCTTAGAATTTCAATTGATTTTCAGATATACACAAGATTACGTGACTAATTCAGGATGTCAATAATTTAGTTGCTGAAGGTGGTGAGCTGGCAGAATCGTTAGCACACCGGGCGAAATGCTTAGCGGCATTTCATCCGTCTTTACGTTCAGCTTTCAAATTCGGGATCGATAGAATAAGTATCAGCTGAGCGCTTGGGTCGATGTAATAGACTTATCCCTCCCCCAAACCTGTTGGCCTTGTGCCAAAATTTGAAACCAGTAATCTAGTTGTTGAGTACGTATATAAAATAAATAATGGTTATGCTCAAGTATATATCCGATTAATGATTCTCGTCTTAGAAATCATTAGTGGAGGAGGGATACGCAAGTGGAATTTACATA
Source organism: Octopus bimaculoides (assembly GCF_046866305.1). Lineage (NCBI taxonomy): Eukaryota > Metazoa > Mollusca > Cephalopoda > Octopoda > Octopodidae > Octopus > Octopus bimaculoides. The sequence goes on from NC_142940.1 coordinate 39,430,239, forward strand.
TCTCTACGACACAAAGAGCTATAGAGGCAACAGTTTTACTACAGGCAGATTTAACCTAGCTCTACCAGTTTGAAGACAAAATATGAATCAGCATCGGATTCCTTTGAAAGCAGCATGGTGAATGTGTAATGTTGTTACAGGAATCAATGGTGAAAGCCACAAGCCGTTGAAAGATGGAATTATATCGATGATATTGATTAAGGTCACCTAGTTCTGAAAGTAGACCACTGCTGGCATTTAAAGAACTGGCGACCATAGATATGTTTCAGCAACCGAACGATTCGGTTAATCCAAACAAGCTCAATTCAATAATGATAAGTATGTTGAGATTTGTTTGGAATCAATGAAGGGATCTATCATGCCACAAGATCGTTTTCTGCTCGGCCAACTTAACTATATCAACAAGACATAGGCCTGACCATTAATATAAGCCTTTCCAACCTTTCTCAGAACGTGGCACATCCGGATAATATAACAACATTTTGCGATGCACTCATTGATAACTAACCGCAATGTCCTAAGTCATATTGGTTTCAAATTTTGCTACAGCACCAGCAATTTCAGGAGAGAAGATAAGGCGATTACATCGACCCCAGTGATCAACTAGCACTTATTTTATCGATCCCGAAAGGATAAAGGCAAAGTAGACCTCAGCGCAATTTGGACTCAGAACGTAAAGACGGACGAAATGCCCCTAAGCATTTTTCGCGGCATGCTAACGTTTCTGCCACCTCGCCGCCCTAATGTCCTAAGTCATATTAATATAGAAAATCTATTGAAGAAGGAAAATAATGAGCCACTAATTCGCAGCTGAGTCATAGACTCATACATTAGTGCCTGTAATACTTCTGCATCTTGCACTACAATCCCACCGCCCTCCCCGACCAATAACAAAAAAAATAAAAAAGGAACACCAACCGGCATATGCTGAAGTCACACCTTTGAATGGTATTTCTCCAAGACACCGACTTACAAGAGAAAGTATTTATCCTGCTCTTCGAAACAAGTTTTCTTTCTTTCGCTAGATTGATTCATTAAGGAGATTTTAGTCAACCAAGTAAATATATTTGGGAAATATCTTTGTCGACCCGATCAACTATTGTCTGTTAAATGTTCAATGAATGCGGAGGGTTTTGCTGTCAAGAAAGAGAACAGTGCCATCCTTTTTTTATTTTGTTTTTCCAGTTCATAAACGTCGTAGCCTTTGATATGAAACAAAACGAATTAAGAAATGGAACGTTCATTGCCATGCAGAACTGTGTGAAGAAGTGGAATTATAGAAGTCTTGATTTGATGAAATTAATCACTTTTCTTTCCACAGTTGGATTAAGCACAGTGTGTAGATCGCGACATTAATGCTTCACGATGCTGAAAAGAAAAAAAAAATGGAAGTGGAATTGTGGCGATGTTTATCTGCTTTGCACAACGGACAAGGAAACCTTTCAGAGATCTTGTCACATCTTTTGTGCTGTCAGTTGATATCGATTTGACTCTTCATTTTAGATATTTTGACGACAAATTTGCTCAGAATTATTAAACCTACGAAAAGGAGAAAATTGGAAGGATTTTATAACTAGGAAACATGATCGTTAAATAAGCGTTTTCTAGGAACAAAGGAATGGAAGAGATATAAAATTCATACAAGGTTCTGTTTACTTGATTATGTCTATCATATTCTCGAACCTTAAAAGTAAATTGAATCATAACAATAGAAGCTAAATACATCTCAATAGAATTATTCGAATCCCACCGAGGTTGGCTTTGTCTTGCATCCTTTTGGGATAGATAAAATAAAGTACCAGTCTAAAGCACGGGGGTAAACAGTTTTCACTACGTCTCTTTCTCCTTGAAAAAATTACTGGCCTTGTGCCTGAATCAGAACTCATTACTCTTAGTTGGGCGATGGATCCACAGTGTCATTGGATTGTCGGACAAAATTTCCTGAGGTATTTGGTTCGTCTCTTTATGCTATGAGTTCAAATCCTGGCGGGTGTCTTTGTTTTTCAACTCTCCGGATTCATAAAATAAAGTACCTACCAAATTCTAAGATTGATGGCCTTGTACTTAAATTCGAACCCATTATTACCATTATTACTAAGGCAGCGAAGTAGTATGTCGGACAAAATACTTAGCTGCATTTCGTCCGTCTTTATGTTGTGAGGTTGACTGCCAATCATCCTTCCGGGGTTGATGAAAAAAGTACCAGTTGAGTCCTGGGATCGAATATAATCCCAAAATGTCTGACTTTGTGCCTATAGTTATTACTCAAGATTAGCGGTACAACAGTAGGATCATTACTTACTTTATATTTTCCGGCTCTTTATGTTCTGAGTTCAAATCCTGCCGACGCTTCGTTTCATACATCCAGAATCGAGAAAAAGGCACCAGGTAAGTACTGAGATCGATTTAATTCACTAACCCCTTTCCCCTCGGGTTTACTGAGCTTGTGTCTAAACAAGAACATTGAGAATGGGTTTGCAGAATCGTTAGAGCGTCGGGAAAAATGTTTTTCTTATTTTGAGACATTTAGTTACGGCTTTTAAGCTCCGAGTTCAAGCCATACTGAGGAGAGGTTTAATTTGTTTTCCAATTTTACAACGTCATTAAAAAAAAGTGAAAATAATTGAAGGCGCGTTGTTTAGTGGCTACAGTATTGCACTCACGATCATACGATTGTGGTTTCGATTCTTAGACCGGGCGATGCGCTGTGTTGTTGAGTAAAACATTTCATTTCACGTTACATTAGTCTACTCAGCTGTAAACGAGTGACCGGCGTCCCGTACAGGGAGATTTCAAGTCATTTATACGCCACGGAAACCAGGTTTCTCCCGACAAATTTCAGGCCTTGTGACTATATTAAAAACTACTGTTATTATTTACTATAAAGAGGGAAATGCAGCGAGCTGGCAGAATCGCTAGCACGCCGGGCAAAATGCTCAGCAGCATTTCGTACACCTGTACGTTCTGGGTTCAAATTCCAATGAATTTGGACTCAGACTTTGCCTTTCATTCCTTT
>NC_142940.1:39435754-39445754 GCF_046866305.1 Octopus bimaculoides
GAAAAGATGAAAGACAAAATCAGCCTCGCTGGAATTTGAACTCAGAGCGCAAGGGCAGACGAAATACAGCTACACATTTCACCAGGCGTACTAACAATTCTTCCAGCTCATCCCTTGATACATTAAACTGGATTGAAATCCGAACGCCGTAACCATGTCACTTTTAATAAAACACATTTTTTTCAGTTCTATATTTAAGAGATGAGGGATTATTTACATTATTTACATTTGACGGATATTTGTCCTCATCTTGTTTGTTGTTAACACAGCGTTTCGGCTGATATACACTCCAGCCTTCATTTCGAACCTGGGTTCTCATTCCTAATGTATAAGCATACGGCGTAGTGGTTAAGAGCGCGGGCTACTAACCCCAAGATTCCAAGTTCGATTCCAGGCAGTGACCTGAATAATAATAATAATAATAATAATAATAATAATAATAATGATAATAAAAATATCTTACAATCGAATCGCGCTCTTCGTCTTGACTGTTTACCTTTGTGAAGAGTTACGTCAATCCTTATTAAAATATAATAATAATAATAATAATAATAATAATAATAACATCGAAAAATACCTCAGGAATGAGAACCCAGGTTCGAAATGAAGGCTGGAGGGTATATCAGCCGAAACGTGTTAACAACAAAGAAGACAAAGATAACTAACCATCAAATGTAAATAATGTAAATAATGGACAACATTTTTTGTTGTATCTTGGAGGGTAGGGTCATTATGCCCATAGTATACACACACTGATTCTATTTCCCTTCTCTATTACTCGTCACTTAGTTAACTTTTTAAACAATTAATAACTCGACTCATTAACATAACTCATTAATAAATCAATGAGTTATGTTTGTTTAATTTCTTTTCTCGCCGTTCGCGATATCTTCATTGAAATACTCTCTTAGATTTTTGGTTCTATATATATGTGGTTGTATGGATGTGGGTTATAACGTATGTGTGTGTGTGTGTGTGAGAGAGAGAGAGAAAGAGAGAGAGAAAGAGAGAAAGAGAGAGAGAAAGAGAGAAAGAGAGAAAAAGAATGTGTGTGGGTATGTTTGTCTGTGAGTACACGTTCGTGCATATATATATATATATATATATATATATATATATATGGATGTATGTATGCATGTATGTATGCATGCATGTACGTACGTATGTATGTCTGTATGTATTCATGTATGTATATATGTGTGTGTATGTATGTGTATGTATGCATGTAATGCATGCGTGCATGTATGTATGTATGTATGTATGTATGTATTTATGTATGTATATGTAATTATTCATGTCCTAATGTCAATACAAAATAGTCATTGATGTATAATCCAGGCTAAGTGGAATCTTTCCAGATTCTAAAATATTATTATATTCCTTGATTCCTTGTGTCGCTTTAAGAATGTACTATGAAGAATATCTCTTTAAGAACATCACTTTAGTGCCACTTTAAGAATGCAATTTTCCCCTCTTTCTTTGATGAACAAAGAACCAAAGAACAAAAACAAAAAGAAAGATATGGTAATACTTATATGTTTGAAATAAATGGAAACAGATTACAGGAAAGAAATTTGTAATTACAAACAATTAGCTTTGAGATTGTCTTTATATTGTATTTTGTCTCCGAGAAACAATACAAAACTATTTAGTGTTAATTGATCTATTGAAAAATGGAAGTGGAAGTTGATAAAATGAATAAATAAATATATACGTAAAACAAAGGCAGGCATCAAACAGTAACAATGATACTAATAATAATAATAATAATAATAATAACAATAATAATAACAATAATAATAATAATAATAATAATAATAATAATAATAATAATAATAATAATAATAATAATAATAATAATAATCATGAAAATAAGAATAATTACATCAATAATGAATAACAAAGAGTATCTAACAAAAATCACAATAGAATAAAAATATTAGTGCTAATAATGCTAATACTATTACTGTTGCTACTACTACTTCTAATAATGATGATAATAATAATATTAATAACAACAACAATAATATTAATAATAAATGTATAAATGAATGAATGAATGTTTAAATGTTAATCATAATAATAATAATGAGCAACGACTAATTGAAGCTACTTAAGTGGAATACGTTATTCTATTATTCTCAAAAGTCAAGACGCTAATTGCATACACATACATAAACATACGCATACATATAACAGCTCATACACAATCACAAATACATACACACAGCAAGCAAACACACACACATATATATATCTACATTTTTTACGCTAGGACTGCCATGTAAACATGCTGTTATATATTCTGTATTGTATATATATATATATATATATATATATATATATATATATATATATATATATATATATATATATTGCTCTTGTATCTCTTATTTCTTTTTATTCTATTTAATAAATGGTATCAGCCGAAACGTTAGAGTCTCTTTTGTTTCTGCCATTGGCGTAATCATTTTCATTGTAATCTTCCATTTGTGTTTTTTTTTTTTTGCTTTATATTGCTACGCTTTTTTTTTATTGACGCATTTCGCTTGTTTTACTCCATATATTATTTAGTTGAATTACTTTTATAACGTTCTGCCAATAAAAAATGTTGCAAAGTACACACTCACTCACACACGCGCGCGCACATATGTATGCTATTATATACAATTAAATATGTTTTTGTGTTTATATACACATGCATAATATACGTACATATATATATATATATATATATATATATATATATATATATATATATATCTGAAGCTGGCCGCCAACACTTTTTCTGCAAAATAGGGGTAGTTTATCCTGTTCAGGTTATATTATTAGCATTATCCTGCGTTTGAGAATTTAAAATCATACATACATACATACATGCATATATATATATATATGTATGTATATATATATATATATATATATATATATATATATATATATATATATATATATATATATATATATATATATATATATATATATATATATATATATATATAGGGTCATTTCATAAATAATGCGCTTTTTATATATTTCTATTTTTCAAAATTAAGATAAGCAAAACTCTTTTTTAATCTAAAATATACCTTCCTTCATTTTCTACAATGCTCTTCCATTTATCTGGCAGACTTGCAAGGCCCTTCTTCCAAAATTCACTTGTCCATGAAAAATACTCCTCCAGTACTGTTCTGACCTCGTCTACACAATTCATATTTTTTCCATCAAAATGATTCTGGAGACTGCGGAATAAGTAATAATCAGAAGGGGCAATGTCCGGCGAATATGGTAGGTGGGGAATCATTTCCCATTCAAAGTGCTCCAGCCTTTGGAATGTCATCCTCGCTGTATGTGGCCGAGCATTATCCTGATGGAAGAATACCTTTCGTCTTGAAACCAAGGATAATCGTTTTTCATCTAGCGCTGACTCGAATGACTGGTTGAATGACCAAATCCAAGCTTCTCAGCTAGTTACTCAACAGTTACGATGGGATTTTGTTCCACCAGGGTCTGTAGGACATCCTCGTCGAGCTCTACAGATCTTCCAGGATGACGCACGTCTTCTAGGCTATAGTTTCCGGCTCGGAATTTCTGGAACCACCGTTGACACTGGCTTACACTTACTGTCCGATCCCCATATACTGCATTAATATTCCTCGCACTTTTCGTTGCGTTATTGCCTTTATTGAACTCATAAAGCAAAATATGCCGAATATGATCCTTTGTCACTTCCAATATAGCTTTGAAAACATATCCGTTAAAATCGAACTGCAATTTTCAAAGCTCCCAATTCAAATTCAAAATGGAATTGGATAGCGACAGAGAGTCATGGGAATCCACGGAAGCAGCGAAAAGAAAATATGGAATTTGGCTCTTGAACAACAATATCAATAACAATGATCAGAGCCTGACTAAAATCGCCCAGTTCATGCGCCTGTTCTTCATTATATGATTTGAAGAGGATACCCTCACAAATGTTCAACAAATGTTCACAAATGTTCATAGTTGTGGGTGAGACTGAGACATCTCTGGAGTTTTCTATGATTGGATGATGCATTTCTTTTATGAAATTTACAGGTGAAGTTCTCTAAGTGGGTACTGCATACAATAGCTCTTAACGAATGTGAGTGTCGGCTGGCAAAAGTGAAACGTGAGCAGACAACGCGTATCATTGGAATGTGGTTTATTGCGTTAAACACTGAGTCTGATTATGTTAGGTCACACCGTGAAGTGAAGATGTAGGGTTATAGATAGGACTAGCGTGCTTCTCTGAAAGGATCTATGAGAAACGCCCTCACTTGTAAGGGTATATGGCGAACAGTGGTGAGAATTCAGTAACCGAAGAAACCTTAAAGATCTGACCAAGCTAACAACAATGTGGACGGTCACAGAAACGATTGGATGAACGACTGAGAGCAGACTTGTGATAGATCGACATCGCCAATACGTTGACGGCCTAGAGAAGGCCAAGTAGTGGATGGAGTGGCGCTAGAAAGCAAAACACATTTGAAGGATAATGCAGCAGATTTGATGGTTGTTAAACACACACACATACGCACACACACATACGCACACACACACACACACACATACACATGCACATATGCACATATACATAACATGCACACATGAATAAGTGTATGAAGTGTATGTGTGTAGACATTGATAACTGTATCTGTTTATTTATCTAATCTCCCTCTCATTGTGCAGATATGTGTGTGCATGTGTGTGAATATACTTATAGATTTACATACACACAGATATATACTCATAAACATGGAGCTATATTTACTTATGTATACACATTTATGTGTGTGTATAAAACATAAGTGTATGTATAATATATAATATATACACATATATGTAGGCATATATATGTGTATGTGTGTATATGTATGTGTATGTAATGTATAATATATACGTATATATGTAAGCATGTGTGTGTGTCTGTGCCTGCGTGTGTATGTATGTGTATATAATATAATATACGTGCACATACGTATATATATAGGCATACACGTATATACAGAATATGAGAGATAGAGATAGAGAGGGTAGATTGAGCAAGAAAAAAGCAAGATAAATATGTGTGTATGCATGCATGCGTATATATATATATATGTGTGTGTGTGTGTGTGTGTGTGTGTGTGTGTGTGTGTGTGTGTGTGAGCGTGTGCAGTCATATATGTAATATTTTCCAAAGCAGTACACCACACAGACTCTGTCTTATCAGTTCTTTGTTAAACTTATCTTAACACCAGCTTTTCTACTTCTTATCACACACACAACTACCCTACTAGCCGCACTGTTATTATTATTATTATGATTATTATCAACATCATCATCATCTTCATCATCATCATCATCATTATTATCATGGTTGTTGTTGTTGTTGTTGTTGTTGTTCCGTCTTTTGTTAGTTTATCTGTTTGGTCACTGATAGATGCTCAACGCACTGCGTTTCCACATCTCTCACACTTCAGGCACTTATTTCGGATAACTTAGAAAAACATTTCCTATTTGTATGCGTGTGTGTGTGTATGTGTATATGGAAGTTTGAATGTATGTGTGCACATGTCTGTATGTGTGAATACGCTTATATATATATATATATATATATATATATATATATATGCGTGTGCCTAACTCTCTTTACGCATATATGTATATGTGTGTATGTGGATATATATGCGTATGTATATGCCTATATGTACACATATCTATGTATATTTAAATGCACACACACACACATAACACACACACACACACACACACACACATATATATATATATATATATATATATAATTTGTGTGTATATATATAAACACACACACACACAAATTTTTGCGCACAAGATTACATATCGCTTATGTTATGTAACTCATTCTAATCTCTCTTTCTCCCCCTCTTCTTCTCTCTCACTCACATACACATACATTCTCTCTCTCACTTTCTTTCTCTTACGTTCTCTCTCCAACTCTCTCCCTCTCTCTATCTATCTCTGTCTCTTCACATACACCACACTTTCTATCTCTTTCTCTATCTTCTCTCATCTCTAAGTATCTCACTATCCGTTTCTCTTGCACTTTTCATATACAGCTTTGTTGTTTAGTAGTAACAGTATCAGCAGTAGTAACAGTTATTGTTGGCCCATTGCTGCTTGCTATTCCATTGCTTTTATTGTTGTTGTGGCTGTTGTCATTGTTTTACTATTGTTTTGTTATGGTGCTGAAGGTTTTTTTATTATTATTGATCTTATGGCGTATGTGTCTATTATTTGAATTCGCAATGCTCTTGTTATTATAGGCGTTGTTGTTGTCATTAACTTCACAGATATTTTAATGGTCATGTTTCGTTATTGTTGCATTTTTCTTGTGTTTGTTGTTGTTGTTACGTTATATTTATGTTTCTTTTATAAGTTTCCTTCTCTGGAATGTAACTATTCTGGGGCACTTCCTTCCAGAAATGAAGGCCGATCAAACTGGCTCTGATACTTATTGTATCGATCTATATTTTACTGCGGAATTGGGTGATTGGGCGTGGCTGTTTAGCTGCTAGCGATTTGGCACAGCTTACCTGTCAGTGAAACTGCTTTGGTGATGGCCTTTTGGTTATAGTTCTTTTTAGCACTGGAAGCAAACACACGCTCTCACACGCATGCATGCAGAAATATAGACATCTAGATTGAGAGACATAGAAAGAGCGGTTGAAAAACGAGATCATCATTAGAATACACTAAATCACCCCGATTAGTACAAACACGTCCCCCTCCACATACACCTATAGAAAATGCGCACACACATTATCAGAGAACGAATGAGAGAGAGAGAGAGGAGGCAGAGAGAGAAAGAGATAGAGATAGATAGACAGAGATAGAGAGAGGGAGAGAGAGAGAAGGGTAAGATAGATTGTCCAAGCAATTTTCTAGACATCCTCTTGAAACCCTTTTTCGTCACTACCTAACAAAAACAACTAATGAAGAAATATTATTGGTTTCCTTCGATGTTATTAATCTTTACACCAATATCCCACATGACTATAGAAAAGGAGTGATAACATTCTGGCTGGAAAAGTATCTCGAAGAACTTCTGGAACGCATAAACCAGGTTTTTATTATTGAGACCTTAAGATTTATACTTCAGAACAATTATTTCCTATTTGACGACACCTACTATCGTCATAAATGCGGAATTGCGATGGGAACGAATGCAGTCCCTGTTCTTGCGAACCTAAGATTGAAATATTTTGAATTCGCCGTATATGAAGTGTTACTGCAAAATAGGGACAACTACTTCACCATTATATAAGAGAAAATTGGAAAAGATATCTGGATGACTGCTTTATCATTTGGAAGGAGACCATTAAAAAGACTTTTGGAATTCAAATCAATACTAAACCCTAACATTCAATTCACAATGGAATATAGCAAAGTGTAGCTGCCTTTCCTAGATATTATGGTAAAAAAAAGTCAACATGCTCCAGCATGGCCACAGTCAAATGACTGAAACAGGTAAATGAGTAACCAAATTATAACCATTTATCATAAACCAACGGACTCGAAATAATATCTCCTATTTAGCTCATGCCGCCCGAAACACATCAAAAGAAATATCTCCTTAAATTTAGCAAAAAAGAATTTGCACAATACTTTCTGATGAAAATACTTGGGATCTTAGTCTTCAAGACTATAGAACAATACTAACTGAAAGACAATATCCACCCTCACTTATAGACGATGGGATTAAGCGTGCTAAGGAATTGGGCATTAAAACACTAAGGGAAACAAAACGTGACACCACACCACATCTCAAAACACTACTGTATATATCAATGCACAACCCTAGAAATAATGAGGCATACAACACTGTTGTACAAAATCTACCTGTACTCACTGGGGATCTAAAAATGAACAACATTCTGAAAACAGATAAATTCATCAAATGCAAAAAGCAACACAAATCGCTGAAAGGACTTCTGACAAATGCGAAGCTTCACACAATAACTACGAAACCAATGGTTAAAAACTGTGAGCGTCCAAACTGTGGAACATGCCCCAACCAGCAAGAAGGTTCGCAATTCCTATACAAACAAGGAGAGAGGTTCACAATTAAAACCAAATCACTTGTGTTGCTGAGAATCTAATTTATGTTAGAACTGGTTCAGGTTGTAAATATAACTATATAGGACTGACAAGTATGGCACTTAGACGGAGTACCATACTACATAAAGAACAGATCCGTTTACCACAGTACAGGCAGATTCCTTTGAGCGAACACATAGAGAGATGTGCAGATAATAAATAACCAAACTTCACAATTTTCCCCATCTGTCAGTGCAAAGAAAAAATTCTGTACAAGAACATTTTAACAAATAAAATTTATTTATCGAAAAATATAGATCACGCCTAAATATGAACGCATAACCAGCTTTGGTTTCAGTATATATTTTAATCCAAGTTCACATACTCATCGCTGTAAATATTTCATTTCACTGTTTTAGCTTTTGAGTTTTTGCATATTTATTCACGCCTCCCCCAAAAATGAACAATTACCTCCCCTGTACCGATCACCAGTTACCTCCCCTTATAGTTTCTACCTGTTGATTTATTACATTCAAAAACCCCCATACACACCATGGACTAAAATCTTAAGAAAATACGAAATTACAATAATTTCTATGTCATGATTAGCGAAATCGAAACCGGTCGCCAAACACGATAGTCTTTCACTTATAAAATATATTAAAAATATATTAAAACTGTGTAAGCTGTGTACATTTTTCTTCTTTTATTTTATATATATATATTTTGCATTACAACTCACCTTGTGAGGATTATCGAAATTCTTCTACTTCCTTTTTCTTACTATATATATGACAGAGATAATAGTGAGGGATTATCAATCCTGGCAATATAAGCTCTCTGTTGGCACACCAGGCTAGCAATCTTGTTTAGATTAGTGAAGAACTTCATGTATACTTATAGCAGGGTTCAAGGTTATAGCTCATCACAATTCTATATTGTAAATCCGTGGTTGGGCTCCAGACAAACAGAGTGATATATATGACAAGTTATAAATAATTGTCATTACATATTTTCCTTTTATTAGAGCAATATATATATACACACACATACATTGTTTGACACATATGCACCTATTTACCACATTCATTTTTGAACTCATTTGCCCTGTCTGTCGATATGCCTCACTCCTGCATGTACCATTCTGCAACTTTACTTTATGGACCACGAATTTCTTTGTTAGTTTAATGCGAATTTCCTTTGCCATTTAGTCTTACATTCTGTTATGCATTTATTTTTCAAATGCTGCAGTTTGTTTGTTGTAGATTGTAAACCATTTCATGTTTTTTGCGCGTTCCAAATCATTTGTTTGCTGCACGTTGATAGGCACTTTTTTGTAGGGCATGTTGCATGTTGCTAAACTCTACTGTGTTTCTTTGTTTTTTGTATGATACGGAGGAATTATTTATTGCATGTTGCTAAAAACATGTTTGTCTCACGTTGCTAAACATTTCTATTTTTGTTGCTAAAGACGAGCTTTATGCCTCTTGCTAAACATTTCTTTTTTGCAAGTTACTAAATATTTGTTTGTTACATGTTGCTAATCATTTGCTTGTTGCAAGTTGCTAAACAACAATTTGTTTCTTGCCGCTAAACACATTTCTTGCATGTTGCTAAACATTTATTTGTTCTATATTGCTAATTTTGTTTGTCTGCTTTATGCTAAACACTTATTTGCTGCACGTTGCTGAACAAATATTAATTACATTTTGCTAAACATTTCTTTTGCATGTTGTAAATCATTTGCTTGTTGCAAATTGCTAAATATTAGTTTGTTACTTGCTGCTAAACACTTGCTTGTTGCATGTTGCTAAACATTCATTTGTTGCCTGTTGCTAATTTATTGTTTTTTACTTGCTTGCATTTTGCTAAACACTTATTTATTGCCACACTGCTAAAGAAAAATTAGTTGCGTGTT
>NC_142940.1:39450754-39458254 GCF_046866305.1 Octopus bimaculoides
ATATATATATATATATATATATATATATATCAGAGAAAAGAGACAGGTGACAAGCAGGTAGGCAGGTAGGCACATATGTAAATACACATGCATGTGTGTGTGTGTGTGTGCATACATGTGTGTGTCTGCCTGTTGCTTTTCTCTTTCCGCGTATTGATATTTATACATCCCTACATACATATAAAACATAATACAATATGTACATATACACACATACACACATATATATATATACATGTACATGCATACACACACATTATACATATATATATATATATATATATATATATATATATATATATATATATATATATATATACATGCATAGACACACATTTATATACACACATGTATACATATATAACATGCACGGACACACGTACACACGTTCATTATATTTTGGATTTTCAATGTGTTATTGTTGTTAATTTCATATTGGCAAATCGGTACAGAATTAATAGAACCAGCTCCTAACTATTAATGCAACATATTTTATATCCTCTTTTCTGTGTTTCTCAGTTCAAATGCCAATATTTTATTCCGGTTCTGTCTTCATGTGCAAACTATATTATCGTGGATTAGCCTCAAATCTGTCTGTTCTAATCTAGCACTCAAAAGGATTATCGCAGTGAAAGTCCGTTCACCGTCTTCCGGACATAGAAGTGTATCAAGGGCTAAATTATCAAGTGTGGCATCATCATGATCATGATCATGATCATCATGTGTGTGTGTGTGTGTATGTGTGTGTGTGTGTGTGTGTGTGTGTGTGTGTGTGTGTGTGTGTGTGTGTGTGTGTGTGTGTGTGTGTGTGTGTGTGTGTGTGTGTGTTGTCCCCCAACATCACTTGACAACTGATGTTGGTGTGTTTACGTACCCGTAACTTAGCGGTTCGGCAAAAGAGAACGATAAAATAAGTACTAGGATTACATAGAATAAGTAATGGGTTCGATTTGCTCGACTAGAAGCGGTGCTAGCATGGCCGCAGTCAAATTATTGAAACAAGTAAAAGAATAGATAAATATATATATATATATATATATATATATATATATATTTATTTTTGTTTTTAGCTTGCAAAGACTTATTGCTTGCAAAGACTTACAACTTGCGAAGACTTGTAGCTTGCGAAGACTTATTGGGGCAAGCGAAAGCGAAATCCGGATAGCACCTGTGCCCAGCGTCGCCTTTCTGGCACTTGTGCCCGTGACATGTGTAAGGATTTTCGAGCGAGATCGTTGCCAGTGCCCCTGGACTGGCTCTTGGGCAGGTGGCACTTAAAATACACCATTTTGAGCGTAGCCATTGCCAGTACCGCCTGACTGGCTTTCGTAGGATTTTTGAGCGAGATCGTTGCCAGTGTCCTTGGACTGGCTCTTGTGCGGGTGGCACATAAAATACACCATTTTGAGCGTGGCAGTTGCCAGTACCGCCTGACTGGCCTTCGTGCGGGTGACACGTAAAAGCACCCACTACACTCTCTGAGTGGTTGGTGTTAGGAAGGGCATCCAGCTGTAGAAACCCTGCCAAATCAGATTGGAGCCTGGTGTTGCCATCCTGTTTCACCAGTCTTCAATCAAATCGTCCAACCCATGCTAGCATGGAAAGCGGACGTTAAACGATGATGATGATGATGATGATATATATATATATATATATATATGGGTGTTGGTGCGTGTATGCGTGTGTATGTGAGTGTATGTTTATATATGCTTATATGAAGTCACGTGGCTTAGTGGTTAAATAATTAAGTGCTCAATTAGCGCTTTCATACCATCGTAGTAATCAACAGATCAGCGGAGCAGTTTCTGAATTCTCTACCATGCAATAAAAGGTTCTCTTGATGATTCAATGCGGTTAGGCATCCAATTGAAGTTGGAACATCCGATGTTGAGCTCCAGATACATGCAGAGCTGAAACGCACGTTGAAATTAAGTACTTGTACAGGTGTTTATCTTAATTTCCCCGCACCACCACAGAAATATAGAATAGTGATACAACAATGCACTAATATTTACCGTAAATTGTAGTCTATAATATACGACGCTATAGTAAAGCTTCACTGTATATGTATACTGGCATCTTTGCCAGTATATATACAAAATATAATATAATATAATATAATATAATATGACAATTATTCGGTAGCCATAATAAGACTCTGAGTTTCGGATGTCGGAGCGGAAAACTGCTCCGGCATCTCGTCAGTTATCGAGGTAATCTCGAAATGCATTTTGTGATTGCCTCGATAACTGACGAGATGCCTGAGCAGTTTTCTGCTCCGAGATCCGAAACTCAGAGTCTTATTATGCCAACCGAATAACTGTCACATATGATATTACAGATAAATTCCTCTATTTACATAATATCGAGGTCTCATTCGTTCTTTTGTTATCTTACCATTACTATTAATATATATATATATATATATATATATATATATATATATATATATATATATATATATATATATATATAGAGAGAGAGAGAGAGAGAGAGAGAGAGAGAGAGAGAGAAAGAGAGAGAGAAAGACAGAGAGAAAGACAGAGAGATGACAGATAAAAACTACTATACGTACATAAAAATCTTTTTATATACAGGCATATACATTTACACATACATATACACTCGTGTGTGTGTGTGTGTGTTTGTGTGTGTGTGTGTATATATATACATATATATATATATATATATATATATATATATACATAAATACATACATACATACAGACATATATATATGTATATATATATATATATATATATATATATATATATATATATATATATATATATAAATACATACATACATACAGACATATATATATATATATATATATATATATATATATATATATATATATATATATATGCACGTACATGCACATGTAATATAATACAGTATATCTTAAATCATATTTATATGTGTTTAAAAATGTGTTCGTGTTTGTGTAAGGGACTAATTCTGAAGGAAAATTCATCACAGGTCAAACGTGTCAAAGGTAAATCTCTTTACTTAATGAGAACTGTGACCTGTTACGAATGACCACACATACAAACACCCACTAACACACTCACACACACACAAGCACAAGCACATATGCACACACATCACTACAGCCACCCTAAAAAGTAAAAAGAACATATAAAAAACATTACTTCCATCCTCGCTCTCCACCCCCAAACTAACTAATAGTTCTACGTGTCAAAGAATTCTATACTGTGGTGTCAGGTATTTTCTCCCTGAACTTCTCAATGGCTTTCACTTCTATTCAATGCACCAAATTGACGTTGATGGATGGCGCTTACTACACTTGTTTTTCAACACAGATTAGATATTACGATTTCTTTCGTTTTTTCTTTCTTTCTTTCTCTTTTTCCCCCAACGCCGTTGCAATCTTCGTCACACCATCAACTTGTTGTTGTTGTTGTTGTTGTTGTTCTTCTTCTTCTTCTTCTTCTTCTTCTTCTTCTTCTTCTATTTCTTCTTTTTCTTCGTCTTCTTCTTCTTCTTCTTCTTCTTCTTCTTCTTCTTCTTCTTCTTCTTCTTCTTCTTCTTCTTCTTCTTCTTCATTTGTTGTCTTTGTTTCTTAATTTCTTTTTTGTCTTCAGTTTTTCTTCTTCCACATCACCTCCTTCGCATCATCATGATCATGGTCATGATCATATTATTATTATTATTATTACTATTATTATTATTGTTGTTGTTGTTGTTATTGTTGCTGCTACTGTTGTTATTATTATTATTATTATTATTATTATTATTGTTGTTGTTATTATTATTATTATTATTATTATTATTATTATTATTATTAT
The DNA here is from genome assembly GCF_046866305.1 of Octopus bimaculoides. Taxonomy (NCBI): domain Eukaryota; kingdom Metazoa; phylum Mollusca; class Cephalopoda; order Octopoda; family Octopodidae; genus Octopus; species Octopus bimaculoides. Next base: position 39,454,568 of record NC_142940.1, read on the forward strand.
TATTATTGTTGTTGTTATTATCATTATTATTATTATTATTTAATAGCCGCAATAACAAGAAACAACAACGTATAGAAACAGCCAAAACCTTTTAAAAAAAACCCTATTCCAAAAAAGAAACAACGGCAACAATATCAAAACAGATTATATATAATTTGATTTAATAAATAAATAAACAATAAAATTTATTAATGAATAAATAAATAAATAAATAAAATGTGAACTACAAATTTCTAATTCAAATGATTGATCTTTTGGCATCATGTCAGGCTAAAGTTCATAAACTCAACAGAACTGGTAATGAAGATCCTTCTCGAAGGTATTTCATCTTGGTTAGGATATAAAGGATAAAAGTTACGCATATTATTGGTGATATTGTGTTAGGCTAGGAGTGTGAGAGATACAAGTTCGGTTTATTCCTTTTTTCGTGTGTTACATTTAGTTTATCTTCCCTTTTTCCTCACTTGACAACTACGGCATATTTATTATATCTCTGTATCTTGGTTATTCTGTATGCATGCGTGGAGGCGCAATGGCCCGGTGGTTAGGGCAGCGGACTCGCGTTCGTAGGATCGCAGTTTCGATTCCCAGACCGAGCGTTGTGAGTGTTTATTGAGCGAAAACACCTAAAGCTCCACGAGGCTCCGGCAGGGGATGGTGGCGAACCTTGCTGTACTCTTCCACCACAACTTTCTCTCACTCTTTCTTCCTGTTTCTGTTGTACCTGTATTTCAAAGGGTCAGCCTTGTCACACTGTGTCACGCTGAATATCCCCGAGAACTACGTTAAGGGTACACGTGTCTGTGGAGTGCTCAGCCACTTGCACGTTAATTTCACGAGCAGGCTGTTCCGTTGATCGGATCAACTGGAACCCTCGACGTCATAAGCGACGGAGTGCCAACAACAAGCGTATGTGCATGAGAATTTTGCATCTGGATTTGTCAATATCAGTAAGGTGATAGCCATATAAACAATCAGATCTACAGCAGTTCGATTCGTGCGGTTTACTATATCCAGTGCTCTGCGACCGGTATACTGTGGCACACTGGTGTGCCACGAGACGATGTTAGGTGTGCCGTAGTATAACCTGAATATAATTTTTCCCTATACTTTTAGTTATAATTTTAATTCAAGTGTGCCGCCGAATTTTGAAAAGAATATAAGTGTACCGCTAGTGAAAATATAGTACAGATCACTGTACTATATGACCGCCATGCTTTTATCGCAGACGTGTAATGTAAAAATAGTTCGTGGCAATTAGTGTTAATGAAAATGATTAAACTTATCGAGAGCAACAGCTCCTTAAATTTGTTGGGAGGGAGAAGCCGATTATATCGAATCCAGTGCTCGACCGGTACTTGTTTCATCGACCCCGAAAGTATAAAAAGGAAAAGTCGACATCGGCGGAATTTGAACTCAAAACGTAAAGAAAGATGAAATGCCGCTAAGCATTTTGCGCAGCACGCTAACGATTCTACCAGCTAGACGCCTTCGCAACAACAACAACAACAATACTAATAATGGTTTCAAATTTTGACACAAGGCTAGCAATTTTGCAGGGAGGGAAAGAGTCGATCACATTGACCCCCAATGCTCCACTGGTACTTAATTTATCGACCTCGAAAAAACGAAAGGCAAAATCGACCTCGGCAGAATGTGAACTCAGAACGTAATGACGGACGAAATGGTTCTAAGCATTTTGCCCGATGTGCAAACGATTCTACCAGCTCACCATCTTAACAACAACAACAACGGTAACAATACTACTAATAATACGAATAATAATAACAACAGTATCAAAAGGCAATACTGCTCCTTTGCATACGAAATATGAAAATAGATTTTTAAAATTAATAACAGTCAAAAAAAAAAAAAATTCTATAAATAAAAAATTCCTGGACAATCAGCCAACGGTATCCGAAGAAACAGGTTTTCCCAGACAGTTCTAGCATGCTGAAAGAACTCACTTGGCTGGCTAAATTATTGAAGCATAACATTATGGCTGGAAAATGGTTACCATATGAAATCTGTAGTGTAACCATAAACGTTGTAACAAGATATCGATAGGAAATATTAATTTAGCGCATGATCAATCAAATCTGGACCTTCAAAAAAATATACTTTTTAAAGGACAAAAAAAAAATAGCGTCCCATATTATTCAGGGGGGCAAAAGGCAGCGAGCTGACAGAATCGTTAGCACGCCGGGCGAAATGGTTAGAAGTATTTCGTCTGTCTTTACGTTCTGAGTTCAAATTCCGCCGAAGTCGACTTTGCCTTTCGTCCTTTCAGGGTCGATAAATTAAGTACCAGTTGCGTACTAGGGTCGACCCAATCGACTGCCCCCTCCCCCCACCCAAATTTCAGGCCTTGTGCCTATAGTAGAAAGGATTATTAAGGCGGCGAGCTGGCAGAATCGCTTGCACGCTGGGTGAAATGCTCGACGGTATTTCGTCCATCCTTACGTTCTGAGTTCAAATTCCGCCGAGGTCGACTTTGCCTTTCATCCTTTCGGGGTCGATAAAATAAGTACCAGTTGAACACTAGGGTCAATGTAATCGATTCATCCCCTCCTCCCAAATTGCTGCCCTTGTGGTAAAAATTGAAATTATGATTATTATTATTATCATTAATAATTTCAATTTTTGGCACAAGGCCAGCAATCCCTTCTCACGAAATTGCTGGCCTTGAGCCAAAAATTGAAATCATTATTATTATTATTACATATCGTGTTTTTGTGTTATTTTCTTTTACTGACTGTCCAACTGCTCAATCAATTATTTTTTTTTCAACTCCAAATTCATATAAAGAGTTACTTTCTTCCTCAAGGCTGAAAGGCACACTATTTTTCCTATTATCATTACAAGTGTCTTAGTACTGTTTTCAAATTTTAGAATAAAGAATTTTATCTCAGAACGTAAAGACGGACGAAATGTCATTAAGCATTTTGCCCAGCGTGCTGGCGGTTCGCGGTTCTGCCAGCTCGCCGCCTTACACTTGTCTTAATATCATCACCACGTCGAGAAATACATTCTTTGCCTACGCATACAAATTTGTTTCGTTTAGTATATCTTCTTGTTCGCCACACAACTCGTCTTTGCTTACCGTTCAGTCTATAGACCAAATTTTTTTTTGTTGCTGTCCTCACTGCAATGCTTTCTTTCCTGGTTCATCTATCAGGTCCATTCGTCTATGCTCTAGCGGCTTACATTAAAGACATCACGAAATTGAACAATATTGTTGAAATAGTTAATAAGAATGCTTACTGCACAGTTACTTAACTCGCTAGAAATGAGGACTAAATTCTCTCAAATCTCAATCAATTCACTTTAAAAAATGAATGAAGATAGGCACATTTGATAATGTAGTCCTAAATATACACAAAATGGCGTGTTTGCGTGATAAGAAGTTTGGTTCCCCTCTACAAAGTTCAAGTTTCCGTCCCCCTGCATGGTACCTTGGGCAAGTGTCTTCTTCTATAGCTTCGGGCCGACTAAAATATTGTGAGTGGATTTCGTAGAGGGAAACAGAAAGAAACCCCTTATATATGTTTTTGTGTGTGCGTCTGTGCGTGCGTGTGCGTGTGTGTGTGTGTGTGTGTGTGTGTGCGTGGGCGCCTTTTTGTTTGTATTTGTCCCCCCACCACCGCTTCCCAGCCGGTGCTCGTGTGCTTACATTCCCATAACATA
>NC_142940.1:39460754-39468254 GCF_046866305.1 Octopus bimaculoides
ACAAATACAATAAATACATACACATACGCCCACAAACACATTCTCATATACAACAAATGAAGATGTATACACGCACACACAATAGGCATACACACGTACAACAGATAGACACACACACACACACAATTGAGAACACGTGCACCTACATTTGCATAAAAGGCACGCTCAAACTTCCTTGGCCTGGAGACATAGAGAGAGGGAGAGAGAGTGAGGGAGGGATAGAGAGGGAGGGAGAGAGAGAGGTGGAAGAAAGAGTAAGAGGGAGAAAAGAAAGAGATTGCGGGGGGAGAGAGAGAAAGAGAGAGTGTTTGAGAGAGAGAGAGAGAGAGTCTTTATGTGGGCTACTTGATCCTGTCACCCACAGCTATCATGAACCTCACCACCACCGCCGCCGTCACCACCACCACCACCACTACTGCTACCAGTATCACCACCATCACCCCATACGCTCTCCTCCTCCGTCACCACCACCTACAACAAACACCACCACCTACAACGACGACCAACACCACTACCACATCTCACTTCCCCCCATACCGCACGACAGCCATGTAATTTCAAAGCATGCATCGTTTAAATATTTCAAATTAAAATATTTCAAGTAATTATTTTTGTTGCATGGCATTTTATTGATTTTCTTTTCTTTGTTTATATTCTGGTACCCCCGCTGTTGCTGTTTCTAGCTATGTTTTTATAGATAAATTTTGTTATTTTTCCTTATTGTACCCTTGTTACCCATTTATAAATAAAATATCTCTCGAAGAGGTCCTTAAAAATCAACACCAAATGCTAGTCAGTTCACCAAGTACTCTCAATAAAGTACCATAAAAAGTTGCTGTTGGCACTCCGTCGCTTACGACGTTGAGGGTTCCAGTCGATCCGATCAACGGAACAGTCTGCTCATGAAATTAACGTGCATGTGGCTGAGCACTCCACAGACACGTGTACCCTTAACGTAGTTCTCGGGGATATTCAGCGTGACACAGTGTGACAAGGCTGACCCTTTGAATTATAGGCACAACAGACACAGGAAGTAAGAGTGGGAGAAAGTTGTGGTGGAAGAGTACAGCAGGGTTCGCCACCATCCCCTGCCGGAGCCTCGTGGATCTTTAAGTGTTTTCGCTCAATAAACACTTACAACGCCCGGTCTGGGAATCGAAACCACGATCCTATGACCGCGAGTCCGCTGCCCTAACCACTGGACCATTGCGCCTCCACAACCATGAAAAGTACCATAACACGATACCTCGAAACCAATATCTGTAGTGTCCTATATGTTGTGTATAGCAAGGACCCGTTCTTTCACCGCCTCTTATTTATTAATTCTCACGTGGTCTACTTTATGTTCTCAAATCTTTCGAACTGCCTAATAGATGGATGACCTTACACGTGCAGTCTCTCACAATTTCCCAAACTCTGCTGAATAGTTACCAAAATTTACCAACTGAAATCTGGTTCCAACCCAATTCATTGAAAGTATATATAACAGTATCCAACGTCTTACCTCCCACTATCAATACTAGAGGGCGTGAAATAAAACCAACTCTCATGCTTTATATATATATATGCGTGTATGTTTCTGTATGTGTATGTGTGTGTTTGTGTGTGTGTGTGTGTGTATACACACATACATACACACATACAAGGTGCGATGGGTAAATTGTCACCATTTTATATTTTTAATTTCGCGCATCGTTTGTCTTTGATTTTGTTGACTACACAGTATAGTAAGATTAGTTGGACACCGTCTGTGAGAAAAACAGCACAATGATGCAATTCACTCTAACAGAAATTTGGAAACGACATGCTGTACTGCTTGGCATTCACGCTGGGAGCTCCGATACGAACATTTCAGAGTGTTTAGGTGAAAATCTGAGGACAGTGCAGAGGATGCGGAAAGAGTTGGATGAGTCTAATGGTGATTACGAAGGTACGGCAGCTCGGGAAACTCACTCTGATCGTTCTGATAAGAAAAAGAACTAAATTTGTTGGTGAGATCCAAGCCATGGTTGACAACGATCCCTCCCAGTCGATCAGGTCCATCACCAGGGACATGGGAGTGTGTGAGTTTCTTATCAGGCAGGTAAGGCATAAAGACATCTGGTATTCCTCATACAAAATGAGAAAGGGCCAGTTTTTATCTCAAGCCATCAAGGACAAGAAGAAAGACCACGCTACGAAGCTTTTGAACAAACTCAAGCATCCCCTCCAACCGAACATGCTTTGGTTTTTTTCTCTGACGAGAAAAATTTCTGCCAGGATCAGATATACCGAGATTGATAAAAATCAAACATCCAGTCAACATCATGGTGTTTGGAGTGACCGCTAGTAATGGCGATGTTATGCCTCCATTCATCTTCCCACACGGCCTCACACTCAACACGGAGGCCTACATCAAGTGCTTGGAGGAGGTATTGCTGCTCTGGGTGAAGATAATGGCAATGAGGCTCTGCACCATGCCACAGGAGCAGGTGAACCCAATCATGGCTGTCAGACAATTTCTGCGACCACATCACCCCTAACATCTGGCCACCTAACTCTCCAGATTATTATGTGTGGGGTGCAGTTGAGAGCGAGACCTTGTATTAGGTTGTTCCGAAAATAATGGCCGATTTCAGAAACATAATTTTATCCTGGAAAAATTAGCAATAGAAATGTTTTGATAAATCGAAGTACGAGCTGCGAACATCTATGCATCTCTGCCATCGATCAACGAAATTATTTATGCCTCGTTGATAAAAACTTATTGGCTTTGATGCTAAGAAATCTTTGAAAGCTGATTCCACCTCTGGTTTGGAGCTGAAAGTTTTATCACTTAGAAACGTATTTAAATGCTTTAAAAAATGGTAGTCAGCGGGTGAAAGATCAGGAGAATATGGAGGACGTGGTAAAGTCTCGTCTCCCAGCTCTGTGAGTTTCTGCAGCGTCATTCATGCCTCATGTGGCTTTGCATTATCGTGGAGCAGAATTAGGCCACCCTAACCGACATTTGCGAAATGAACACACGCACTATCTATTCGTTCTTCACTCGTTTATTACTGTTTTTATTTTAACTCATGTCCATTGTCCGGATATCTTTCGTCACACATCTGTGACCTCTTCACCGACATTTTCCATTCTTGTGTGTGTTCCTGCTCCGCTGTTCTTCTATGATGTGTATCCTTATATGCGCATGCGTTTGCTCCTGTATTTGTGTGTATGTGCACATGTGTGTGTAATGTGTGTGAGTATGCGTGTGTATGTGCCTCTGTGTGCGTGCGTGTGCATGTGCTTGTGTGTGTATATGTTGGCTTGTGCCCTTTATATTGCTGTCATCGTTATCTTCTTTGTTCTTAGTGATGCTTTGACCCACCCTTCACCGACGTTTTCTTTTCTTTGCTGCTGCTGCTTTTTTTGATCCTTACTTTCGGCATTGTTCTTGTATCATTCTGTGTTTGTGTGTTCGTTCATGTTGTTGTTATCGTGGTAGTTGTTGTCGTCGTAGTGGTTGTTGTTGATCGTCTTGTTGATATCGTTGCGGCCGTTTGTGAAGTTACTGTATGTTTGTGCGTGTATACGGGTTTACTTACTATGTTGTTTTTATCCGTGCTCTTTATACAGTTTTTGTTTACCTATATATCTCTATTTCTTATATTATCATAATTACGTGCATACTTGTCTATTGTCTGTATTACACTGTTTGTACCTGTTCCTTTTTTCTCATTGTGTCTTTAGTGGTCGTGTTGCGTTGTGTAGTGGTGGTGGTGGGTGTTATTATTCCATTTGCGTTTTCTGTTGAGGCTCAGTCTTTCTATTACTATGTGTGTAGCCTTTGTAATCTGTCTAAATGTCGTGATAGTTCTATGCGCTGATAATACGTAAACCTCTATGTTGGTAACCGAACCTCTATGTTCTGCTTGAGTATGTTGGTAGAGCACTGACGAGCCTTTCTTCTCTCTGAACTCCCGCCAGTTATCATCTATTCGCTCTCCTATGCTGCGTGCTGTCTCTGCATTGTAAGTAATTGTCTTGTTTCTGTACCGTTACTTAGTACACTGTAAGCTATACACTATATTCCTAACTTTACAGTTAACCTGTGGGTTCATCCTACATACTATCCAATTGTTCTCCGGACATGGGGGCCTCTCGAAGGGATAAGTTCTACAGATCAGGGATTTTATGGGTACTCCAGGCCTTTCTATTACTTTAATCCGTAGATCAGGAATCTTGCAACACAAATTCATGAATGTATCCTCTTTTACTCTTTTGTTTCAGTCATTTGACTGCGGCAATGCTGGAGCACCGTCTTTAGTCGAACAAATTGACTCCAGGGCTTATTTTTTGTAATGTGTGTGTGTATATGTGTTCACGTATTTTGGAGGCCGTCTAGCAGTCAAAATACAAGCACCGATCCTGTTTCTCTTTTTATTATTATCATTTAGCAACTAGTTAGCTAATTAACGAATTAATTGCTCGACTAATCGCGTGAATAATCAATTAATTTGTGTCTCAGAGTCTTTTTGTTGCCTTGTCACGCTGTAACCAAACGGGTTTATGAAGGGGAAACCACCTGCAGCATAGCTGATTGAATTGAGAACCGCTGTCACGAGTATTCAGATAAAAAAAACTACATCGGCACTCTATGAACATGAAAATGATAAACATAACGGTATGCTGCACGATACAGAAGTAAAAAGCTTATCGAAACACCCATATGATGCAACAATTCCACAAATAGAAGCTATGTACATAAATTAAACGCAAACCATGCTAAGTTAAAAGAACAATAGCAGTGACACCATCACCACCACTACTACCAGACAGTGGACATATGTTCCCATTACCACCACCACCACCACATCATAGGGACAAGTGCGTGTGTATCTGCGTATCAGTGTGTATATATTCAGATATGAAGTCAATGGATGAAGTATCGATCAGATAACACGAGTGGTCATTGTTGTTGACTGTTCACCTGTCCCACGAATTTCCGGCCTCGCGGTTGTGTCGGAAACAATTGATATGTAAAGGTATATATTTATGTGATAAATTATATAGAAGAATTGGCAATGACACCCGTCGTAACCATGTGACCCAGCTTGTGTGTCTTGCCACTGCTGTATGTGTGTGCGAATACATATGCGTATGTATGTATGCATGTATATATATGCATGTATGTTTGAGTGTTTTTGTGTATATGCATGCATGTGTGTATGAATATGCGTGTGAATATACGTATGAATGTATATGTACGTGTGTGCATACATATGAATATTAACTAAGTGGACACTAAGCAGTGATGTTTCGCATAAAGATGTGTACATTTATATTTAACAGGTTCCTGTGTACTCGTGCTTAAAAAGACCTTCCCAACGATGACCTTCTCAGAAGAAAAAGTCTTACTATAGATAATGCATACGAAAACACACGAAACTGGGTTATGAACGATGTCATCAGACTTTTAGACATATGTGTCCCATCTGTAACAGATAATCAATCCGCCAGCAGTTGCTAATATATCTATTTATATATATATATATATATATATATATATATATATATATATATATATATATATATATATATATATATGTATATGTTCACCTTCACTTATAAGAAATGCAAATAATAAATTTACTGGCGTGTGCAAAGCTTGTCAAGCTAGAACCAATTAATTACACGCATGCTAAACAGCGATGATTAGAATAAAGCTATGTGTATACATTTAACAGGTTAATGTATACACGAACGCGGAATGACCAACACATATGTGTTGGGGGTGGAATTGGCTATGCACGAGTCTTCACATATTTAAATACATATATGTATGGATATATTCATCATTCTCTTGAGATATAAGCATAAATGAAAGGTACACAACTATATAACTGTGACTTACATGTATACTCTGGCACACAGAAGCAAGTGATGTGTAGGCTTTCACACGCACATGCCCACACCAACACATGTACACATACTAACATATGCATATACACACTATACATGCACATAGATATTGAGAAAATAATACAAAACAATTCATGCCCACAGCGGTATATAAATACTCTCGTTTTCATTCATATACTCACTCACATATGACAAAAACAATAAATACAGGCACAAAATTCACACGATCTATTTTGGATACTGTATGCCAGACCAGGATTGACCAGGCCATGTCGTTGAGGAGGTCAAGAATGACAAACTAAAATCTCTAACAAAGAAACTGATTGTATACCGAATCAAGCAATTAATCACGTGAATCATTAGTTAAATAGTTGGACAATAATATTAATAAAAAGAAGTGAAATACAATCAGTGAACGTTTGTGTTGCCAAAATTACCCTTCAAACACACACCAGCATCTGCATTAACATCAGATTTCACCAGGAGAGTATACATGTCCGCACATACCTACATAGATTCATATATATATATATATATATATATATATATATATATATATATATATAAATACAATAATAATAATATTAGGGACAAAATCCAAAATTACAGTTAAAAACTCAATTAAAATCAATTTATAAAAAATTAAAATTAAATTGAGCTTTATAGATTATAGTATATATAAAAATATATAGTTTTAGGGAAAAGAATCAAGTTTCAAGGACTCATCGATGAAATTACATATAGAAAAAATTAATAAATAAAAGCACAATAAATGAGTATAATATAAAACAAAGTAAATATCGTAAGATAAAGATAGTAAAATGACTACACGTGTTTCATAACTAATTTTCAAATAGAAAGGAAATTTTAATCGATTAAAATCAATTAAAATTATCGAAAATAAATTCTATTCAAAAATACAGCTAATTGTCAGGTCGTAAATAGAACAATAATTATAATAAATAAATATATATATCAACCAACAATAAGTACCAAATGAATTTATATAAAATACTTAGTTTATAAAGATAGAAAAATTATGAAAAATATCAAAATATCAAAATAATAAACATTCCATAATCATCCCTACAATACATACATACATATATACATACGTACATACATAGATACCTGTAATTATTGGAGTACTAGGATATGTAATACAATGCCTAAATACTAATCTTGAGAAATTAAGCTTCTCGAAACCAGAAAAGAGAAAGCTGATTCCAAAACTACGGATTGAAGCCACCACTGGAATTAAAAAAATATGTAAAACTTTCCAGTTTATCATTTAAGTATATAAGAGCATGTCTACACATGCAACTTTATGCATGAAAATCGACAGAAAAAAACAAAACGTACAAATTTGCGCGTATGCATACATGCATGCATGCAAAAATACCCTGATGATGTTGTTGAAATTCCAATGAATGGGCCTTGGATCTAGGTTAGAAACCAGCCTGTTCTCTATTGGTGAAACATTTTTAAATAAAACTGAATAACGACATATCTCTCTCTCCCTCTCTCTGTCTATCTATATATATATATATATATATATATTATATATATACATATATAGACACACACACAAGCACGTGCACACACACACACACA
>NC_142940.1:39473254-39475754 GCF_046866305.1 Octopus bimaculoides
ATCTTGTATGTGTGTTTGTGTTTGTGTGTGTGTGTGTGTGTGTGTGTGTGTGTATGTCATCATCGTCATCATTATCATCACCACCACCACAATCATCATCATCATCACCACCATCATTATCATTACCATCATCATCTCCTTCTCCTCTTCCTTTACATCAAACACAGCATCATGTTACTTTCAATATGAATTGAACACCATAAATATTGGTCATCTTAAACCTGATACACTACCATGTCTGACCTCTGTCCAGTCTATAGGGTATTTCTTTACTAATCATCTTTTCCTCTTCATTAGTTGGTTTCTAACTCCTTTACAACAATGTCATAAATCATGAGAAGGTGTGTAATTAATTTAATTAATTTAATTGATTTCACTGCTTCCTTGGATCTTATCTTATTGCCCTTAATTTTAGTGAAAAATCAAAGTTGATCCTGCTAGTATTTGAACTCAAAATATAAAAATGAAAAAGCTTGACAAATACAGAGTGGCCCAAAATTATTATTAAATGCTTAATAATAATAATAATAATAATCTTTCCTACTCTAGGCACAAGGCCTGAAATTTTGCGGGAGAGGGGCAGTCAATTAGGTCGACCCCAGTATGCAACTGGTACTTAATTTATCACCTCCAAAAGGATGAAAGGCAAAGTCAAAATTGGCAGAATTTGAACTTAGAATGTAAAGACAGACGAAATACTGCTAATAATAATAATAATAATAATAATAATAATACTGAGGTGGCCACCTAGTAGAATCGATAGCATGCTGGCCAAAATGCTTAGCAGCATTTCATCCATCCTTACAATCTGGGATCAAATTCCGCGAAGGTCGTCTTTACCTTTCATTCTTTCAGGGTCTATAAAATAAGTATTAGTTAAGTACTGGGGTCGATATAGTTGACTTTCCTCTTCCCCCAAATTTCAGTTGTTGTGCATATAGTACAAAGGATTATTATTATTATTATTATTATTATTATTATTATTATTGCTATCATTATTATTATCATTATTATTACTAAGGTGCTGAACTAGAAAAATCATTAGCACACTGGTAAAAATGCTTAGTGATACTTTGTCTGTCTTTATGTTCTGAGATTATATTCTATCGAGGTCAACTTTGCCTTTCATCCTTTTGGGGTCAATGAAATATGTACCAGTTACACACTGGTGATTGATGTAAATGACTAGTCTTCTCCTCCCAAAATTTTCAGGCCTTGTGCTTTTAGTAGAAAAGATTATTATTATTGTTATTATCATTATCATTATTATTATTATTATTATTATTATTATTATTATTATTATTAATATTATTATTATTATCATCATCATTAATATTGCTAAAGTGGTGAACAGGAAGAATTGTTAGCACACTGAGAAATATGCTTAGTGGTATTTTGTGTGTCTTTATGTTCTGAGTTCAAATTCTGCTGAGGACAACTTTGCCTTTCCTGCCTTTTGTGGGTTCAATAAAATAAGTACCAGTTATGCACTGGGGTCTATGTAATTGACTACCCCACCTCTCACCAAAAATTTCAGGCCTTGTGCCTGTAGTAGAAAGGATTATTATCATTATTATCATTATCATTATTATTATTATTATTATTATTATTATTTATTTTGCTCGTCATGTGTATATTCATTATCATTTTGTTCAATTTTATCCAATTTTAGGAAAAAATGAAGAACGTCTTTGACAATTTTGGAGTGTATTGAACATATTTTCTACATGACTTTTGGCCCACTCTGTACACAACTGATTTGATGCACTTTGCTGTTTGTATAATGCTATTGGAAGCGTTTGGGCCAAATCCAGAGCTATCTTAACAGCATTATAAGCCCTTGGGTAAATCAATACACTAAGCCCTCTAATATTTAGTTTATATGAGTAAATCACACTACATCACGTGACCATGTGACTGACCAGACTATCGGATGCTGTTACACATCGCTGGTAACAATGCACTTTGCCTTTTTTTAGCCATCATATGATGCCACCCCACTGTCTAGGTGAGCAAGCCAACACTCATCCTTGATCGAAAGCAGACTGGAGCTATGTGAAATGAAGTGTTTTGCTCAAGAACACAACACACCACCTGGTGCTGGAATCGAACCCATGAACTAGTGATCCTGAGTGCAACAGCCTAACCATTAGGCCACATGCCTTCACACAATAAATCACACTATATATAGATCAGAATTAGGGCCCTAGATCCACAAGGCTACTGGACAACTGCTCAGTGTGTCTTGCGATAGTGCTGACCAGGTCCATTGTTTAAGAATTCCTTCCTCTCTCTCTCTCTCATTAATCTCAAAGGCCCCTGTGAAATGTCCTGATAAAAAATGGTAGTTATTAGTACTTGATTGCAGCAGCAAAAAGAAAGGGAAAAAAAACAAAAAAAATGCACTGAGAAATTCTAGCAATTGGAATTGGTTTATTCTTTCGCAGTCAAAGAATTCTTATGAATGATCATTGTCAAAACAAATAGCTGAACAAATTCT
>NC_142940.1:39480754-39483254 GCF_046866305.1 Octopus bimaculoides
AAGAAAAAAGAAATCACTCGTATATTAGACATGTTCCAGTAACTACTGTCATCTCATGCATAATAATGTAAGACTGTCAGGAGATTTCCTGCCTGGAATGTCAAATTTCACCTCTTCTTTCAAAACAACAACCTACATTATTATTTCATTAATTTTTGTAAAGCATTTCTCATCAATGTAGACTGGCACCAGTTTCCTCTAATTCTATAGTTTGTTCATTATATATTTTCTTTACACTTATTTACCCTTGCAGTCGTTGGAAATAATCAATGAAGAATGAATTACCTAAGTTTATATCTAATGTTGAAATGTTGGGTTTTTGAAGGACTAAATTTTGATGAGCATACTGCAGCAGAGAGTGGAGGCGCAACGGCCTAGTGGTTAGGGCAGCGGACTCGCGGTCATAGGATCGCGGTTTCGATTCCCAGACTGGGCGTTGTGAGTGTTTATTGAACAAAAACACCTAAAAGCTCCACGAGGCTCCAGCAGGGGATAGTGGCAAACCCTGCTGTACTCTTTCACTACAACTTTCGCTCACTCTTACTTCCTGTTTCTGTTGTGCCTGTAATTCAAAGGGTCAGCCTTGTCACACTGTGTCACGCTGAATATCCCCGAGAACTACGTTAAGGGCACACGTGTCTGTGGATTGCTCAGCCACTTGTATGTTAATTTCATGAGCAGGCTGTTCCATTGATCGGATCAACTGGAACCCTTGACATCATAAGCGACGGAGTGCAAACAACAACAACTGAAGCAGAGTGTCATGTCATTAAGAAATCCTTTAATTCTTTGAGTACAAGTAAAGTAAAGTTACCTTCTCAAGGAATGCCAGCTCATAAGGGCTGGTTTCTCAGTTTCATTGTGTACATATTCCGTACCTTGACGGGACACTGGTCTGTTGCAGGAATAATCATTTTTGCCAGCTGAGTGGACTGGAGCAAGGTGAAATGAAGGGTTTTGGTCAAGAACACAATGTGTCACCCAGCCCAGAAATTGAAAGCACAATCTTACGATCATGAGTCTAACATCCTAACCACTAAACCATGTGCCTCCACTCTGAGTACAAGTGGGTCAAAATAACAGCTGTGACATTGTAGCACTCACAATACAAGCAGTTTATTAGATACTAAATATCATATTGTATCAATAAATTACCTAAAGGTGTTCCAGTCTATCAGAGACCTTGTCTCAAATCAGCAATGGCTTGTTGTAATCATCTATACTGTAGTTTATGGTTCCCCACCAGGGGTGCTCGCATCAATAAGGGTTGCAAGATAGCATTCCAGGGGGTGCGAGCAGGGGTGGATTTATAAGGGGTCAAATAGGGTAATTGCCTCGACAGCCTTTATTCTTATATAAGGGGTGCGAGAACATATTAAAAGATTTTAGAGGTGTGGGGCATAATAAAGGTTGGAAGCTTCCCAAACACATTTCCAGGTTCACTCCTACTGTGCTAAACCTTGGGCAAGCGTCTTCTACTGTCGCCTCAGGTCAACCAAAGCCTTGTGAGCAGATTTAGTTGATGGAAACTGAAAGAAGCCTGTTGTCTATATACATATGTGTACCTGTGTGTGTGTGTGTGTGTGTGGTTGTCTTTGCTTCTGTGTTTGCCCCCCACCAATGCTTGACAACTGATGTTAGTGTGTTTATATCTCTGTAACTTTGCAGTTCAGCAAACAAGACCGATATAATAAGGACCAGGCTTGAAAACAAAATAAGTACCAGGGTTGATCAGTTTGACTAAAATTCTTCAAGTTGGTGTCCAAGCATGGCCACCGTCCAATTGCTGAAATGAGATAAAAGATAGAAGATAAAAAGTATTCTTTATTGACCTCTTCCCAGGAAAAGAGTATAGAAAAAATTAACTAATAATCACCATCATCATTTAACCCCTGTTTTCCGTGCTGGCATGTGTTGGATGGCTTGACAGAAACTGGCAAGGTCAGGGGCTGCTCCAGACTCCATTGTCTTTTCTGGCATGGTTTCTATGGCTGGATGCCCTTCCTAATTCCAACCACTCTACAGAATGTACTGGGTGCTTTTTATGTGATACTGGCACCAGTGCTTTTTACATGGTACCAACACCCACATCAGCACTTTTTATGAGGTACCTTGCTTTTAGGATCCCAATTCTGTTGTGGTGGGTGGGTTTTCTCAAGTACAGCAATGTGCCACATGTCTCAGATCTCTGTCATCTCCTTTGTAAGGTTCAGTGTTCTGAGAATGGCCTTCAATACTTTGACCCATATCTTCCTGGGTCTCCCTCTTCCACTTGCAACTGTCCCTACCCATCCACATCCACATCACACGACCAAACCAGAACAGTCTCCTCTCTTGCACACTGCATATAATTCCTCTTACGCCCAACTTCTCTCTCAATACACCAGTGCTGTGTTGCGCATGCACACTGATCTTGCACATCCAGCAGAGCATACCAGCTTCATTCCTCTCCAGCCTTTACATGTCCTCCATATTCAGAGTATCATAGTTCATACACATG
>NC_142940.1:39485754-39500754 GCF_046866305.1 Octopus bimaculoides
CGTGCGTGCGTGCGTGCGTGCGTGCGTGCGTGCGTGCGTGCGTGCGTGCGTGCGTGCGTGCGTGCGTGCGTGCGTGCGTGCGTGCGTGCGTGCGTGCGTGCGTGCGTGCGTGCGTGCGTGCGTGCGTGCGTGCGTGCGTGCGTGCGTGCGTGCGTGCGTGCGTGCGTGCGTGCGTGCGTGCGTGCGTGCGTGCGTGCGTGCGTGCGTGCGTGCGTGCGTGCGTGCGTGCGTGCGTGCGTGTGTGTGTGTGTGTGTGTGCAGGCGTGGCTGTGTGGCAAGAAGCTTGCTTCCCAGCCACATGGTTCCAGGTTCAGTCCTATTGCAGGACACCTTGAACTAGTGTCTTCTACTATGGCCTCAGGTCGACAAGGCCTCGTGAGTGGATTTGTTTGATGGAAACTGATAAATGCTTGCCATATATATATATATATATATATATATATATACACACAAGGGGTGTCTGGAAAGTTTTGGGCCTAACCTAGAATCAGGGCTGCTATATAGTTGAAATAATTTTTTCTGGTAAGTACAGTCTTTTCGGTGTATTCTTGCTCATTTTCATGATTCTGATATTTTAATTTCTTTTGTTGCAGATTTTTGAATAAACAAGCTTCGAATTTACAAGGAAAATGGAGAAAACTGAGTATTGTGCTGTCGTATATATATATATATATATATATATATATATATATATATATATATATATATACCTGATGTAGTTTTGCACAATTTGTGTGATGAACAACAATAAAAAAATACTCCAGCCAATGAGAGATCAATATAGTTTTTATGTACACAGTATTTAAATTTGAGCCACTATGAGTTTCATGCAGTCAAATCGAGATGATCTGACAACCTTGTATATGTTTCCAAGCAATCTTTCAGACTCAGATATATAACATGTCTGGTCTTTGAGAAAACATGAGAAAGGGCAAGAGGAAGGTAAAAGAAAAATGTGGAATGAGGAAAAAGAAAATTAAGATTTGCACACTTTGACCTGTTTTTATTAGCATTAGTATTGTTGATATAAATCAAGTTGGTATAAATGAATTCAACAGGGAAAGGTCAATGTCTGTGAACCTACAGGGTGGGTGATAGTTTCCAGTACAATAAGAAAAATTTGTCCAGATGCTTATATTTAATAACAATTTCAAACCTGGAATTTATTAGTTCAAGGCAGTTCTTGGATCTAAAAAGGATATGAGATCTTTTGTCTAAACAAAGCCTGTATCTCTCTGATCCATTAATGCATGGCACAGATTGTTCCATGATGATCCACTTGATGGTGTGAGGTGTGTAGCTGGCTGTGTAGTTAAGAAGCATGCTTTCCAAGTACATGGCTTGGGGTTCAGTTCCACTGCATGGCATCTTGGGCAAATGTCTTCTACTATAGCTCTGGGCTGACATGTACCTTGTGAGGGAATGTGGTAGAGAGAAACTTCCTTAACAGTTCTTCTTTGATTAACCTTCAAATAATCCAACCCCCACATTGTATTTGTTACAGCGCACACACACACACCTTGAATTGAAACATTTGTAGAATTTACTCTCATCAGACCATATTATTAATGACCGAAACTAATTGTTCTTGTTGCAGACCTCTTTAACCTATTGAAAACTTCTGGTTTACCAACTTTTGGAATCAAAGCAACTCTTGGTCTTTTAATACTGTTCTTACTCAATACAGCAACATTCCCATAGAGCTAGCAATGTTAGCTCTTATTTTTTACTTATTTCAGTCATTGGACTGCGGCCATGCCGGGGCACCACCTTGAAAGGTTCAGTCGAACAAATCGACACCATTGCTTATTTTAAGTTTGGTGCTTATTCTACCATTAATTTTTTGATGAACCACTAAGTTAAGTAAAGAAACCAACACTGGTAGTCAACTAGAGGTGTAGAACAAACTCAAACACAAACACAAGCATATACACACAGACACTCACATATATACAACAGGCTTCCATACAGTTTCCATCTAGTTCATGCACAAGGCATTGATCAACTTAGAGCTATAGTAGAAGAGACTGCTCAAGGTAACATGTCATGAAATTGAACTTAGCACAACATATTTGCAACATGAACTTTTTAACCATCCAAACATGCCTGCGTACCAATGTTAAATAACTTCCCTCTTAACCACAATCTTTGCCCAATCAGAATCTTTCCATGCCCTCCAAAATTTCTTCTTTAAACAGCAATACCCTTCTGTTAATCCACCTCTTGGTTATGTTATTCCTTGTTTGATGAATAATACTAAAATACTGAGCTATTTCCCAACTGGAGCCACCACTGATCCTTAACAATCACTTGCCCATGTGTAAATTCCTAATGTTTTTGTTTCTCAACGGTTTCCACAGATGTGTTTTATGAAATACAAGTCACATAATTATGCAAAGACATAATTAAACTCGTATATGGACCTGAAAGAAAAGAAAAGATTTAATTAGAAAAGAATTTTAAAAAAATTAAGGATTGGCTAATAAAAACCCCTCTCATATGTCACTGTATATGTATATATGTATGTGTGTGTGTACATATGCATATATATAGGTATGTGTGTGTATGCATGAATGTTTGCATGGGTGTGTATAAGTATGGATGTATGTAAGTTATATATGAATGTGTGTGTGTATAGGTTCGCATGGATGTATCTATGTATGAACTTGTATATATATGTATTTATATATACATATATATATATATATATATGTGTGTGTGTGTGTGTGTGTGTGTATACACAAGTAGGTGTGTATGTATATATGATGTATGAATATGTGTATGTATATATGATGTATGAATATATGTATGTGTGTAAGTATGTATGAGTGTGTGTAGTGTGTGTATGCATGTGTCTTTGGGTCTGTGCATGTATTACATATATATATATATATATATGTATATATATATATATATATATATATATATATATATATATATATAATATAATATAATACACACACACGCAGATATATATATATATATTTTACTTTTTCTAGTCAGACTTCTTTACAAAATTCTTTTTATTTATTCTTATAAATTAAAAATTTCTACTTTTATTTCTTTCATCATCATCATCTAGCCAAGAGAGAAGCAGAAAAGAAGAAGTTTGCCTATGTTCAGCGATGTGAGGACCAAAGAACTGAAGTGTTTCAGATTGCAAGACAGTGTGTGAGAGAAAATCGTGATGTCAAAGGAGAGCAACATATCCATATGGCTGATGGTACACTTACTACACTTGCATTTAATGATTCTGCAAAGAAAGAAACTTGGAAATGCCATTATGAAAGACTGCTGAATGTGGAGAATGAATGGGAGGAGCAGAGTTTGCCAAATGTTGACCCAATTGAGGGACCACCTACCCGAATCCACAGTACCTTGGTAGCTAAAGCAATTAAGGATATGAAGAGAGGAAAATCCCCAGTCCTTCAGGAATCACTGCTGAGATGCTTAAAATATCTGGTGGTGTAGGTTATGGTCTAGTCACCTGTATTGTAAATCAGGTGGCTTACGAAGGAGTCATACCTAATGACTGATGTAGCAGCACCAGAGTCAAACTGCTACAAAGGTAAAGGTGATGCCTTAAACAGAAATAATTACAGAGGTATCAAATTGTTGGATCAGGTTATGAAAGTTGCGGAGAGGGTCATTGCCCAACTAATTAGGGTGAGAATTAGTCTAGATGTGATGCAGTTTGGTTTTGCACCAGGGAGAAGCACCACTGATGCTATATTTCTGGCAAGGTAGCTGCAGGAGAAATACCTAGCCAAGATAAACCTCTGTCTTTGGCTATTGTTGTCTTGGCGAAAGCTTTTCACAGGGTCCCTTGATCCCTTATCTGGTGGTCAAAGTGGAAACTAGGGATAGTAAAGTGGTTGGTGAGAGCTGTAAAAGCCTTGTACAGGGACACTACCAGTAAGGTGAGGGTTGACAATGAGTACAGTTCACCAAGGGGTTCCCCAAGGATTGATCCTCAGCTCCCTCTTGTTCATCATAGTCCTCCAGGCAATAACAAAAGAATTTATTAAGACAGACTGCCCCTAGCAGCTCTTCTATGCTAATGACCTTATACAGAGGACACATTTTAAATGCTAGAATCTTGAATTAATACTCTATGTCATTTTTAAAATCCAAGTTTCTAGCATTTAAAATGTGTCCCATCATTATGACCTACCCTGTATATATGTAAGTATATATGTGTAATACGTATGTATAACTTCACTTTCTTTTGTTTACTTACTTATTTATTAGAATTCTCCCTAGAAACAGAAGACTGGTTTCAAACAAAGAAATTCAAGCTCCATGGTTAAAATTTGCATATTAACAACAATAATTGCCACATGCAAACTTTAAGAAATTCTTGCATACATTTATAGTTCCACTTACAAATCATATCTCTAAAGTACATATTACTCCATGGCTTGCTTCAAAATCCTAGCTTTTCCAGATTATCATTTAGCCATTTTGTATACCAAGTGCACTAATAATTATTAGTATAAGAGTAAATACATAATGAGGGTTAGAGAAGCTTCAAGTTTCAAAACTGTTCTCCATGCAAGTATGGATGTATGTATAAGCAGTTAAATGGTATATTAATAAATGCATGTACACTGTTTTTCTATTGCATTCTCATGTTCTGCCCTATATATAAACATAGTATATATCGTCATTAAATTTTATGGCATATATATGTTAAAATGAATTTTAAATGTACCTTATGATGGTGTTTAGTATAACACTGTTACTATGCTTGCAATATAATACTGGTACACAAGCATACATACATACATACATAGTATGTATGTGTGTGTTTGTGTGTGTGTATGTATATATACTTACAAACATACAAGCATAAAAAATGTATACACACACATCTATCTGCACTTGTCATCATACATAAATATGTACATAAATATGAACACACTTACATACACAGTTATATACATAAATAGATGACACACTCATGCACAAACATACATTTACATACATGCCAAACACACTTACATGTATATATACATATATATATATATATATACATACTTATATTTATACATAAATACACTCATATACATACATACATACATAATAGCACTCAAACATACTTAGATACTTGTCTACATACCTCTATACATCTATACGTGCATATATAGATACATAAATAAATATATATATATATGCATACATAATAAATACATATATATATACATCCATTACAATCATAAATACACACATATATACATACATATATGCATTAACTTAAAACTTTAGCGTCTGTGTACTTAAGTAAAAGCTTTCCCTTTTAAGAATGTGAAGTTGGAATACATAGATAACGTTCTTGTTTGATGTACCTGATGGAATTGGTCTCTAATATCGTCACAAAATATCTGGTACCGAGGTGGGTTTTTTGAAATATTAAATTCCGCTTAACCATGCTATATCAATGGATTTTAAATTCCCTGAACTTTACATCAAAACAACACAAGAACTCTTTTGCACCCATATGTGTGTGCATGTGTGTTTGTTTGTTGACATTAACAAGGAAAATAAGTACTTTGGTGTGTTTTTTCCTCTTTTTTTTACTTGATAAGCACTTAAGATTGGAAATACTTTTGTTGTTGCTTTTTGTGAGAAAATTGGATATCAAATTTGGATACTGGCACATACACACACAGGCACCTATTTCATGTATATGCTTCTATGTGTATATGTATGTATATATATATATATATATATATATATATATATATATATATATATATATATGGGTGGATGGATGTATATATTAAAGTGATGTTATTTTTAAAGCTAGTTTCAGAATAGTATAAACACTCTTACTGATGGGGGTCACTCAATAGTGAGAGTAGAATCAAATCTATTGAAAAATTCAAGTTGACTGAGACATTGAGAGTTGCCTAACCTGCTTATTCAATTGCTGGTTGAATATACCATTATGTAAAAGTTGGAGTCCTAATCGACAAGATCTTTACAATACACTCAAATATACACAAACACACACAGAGACATACATGCACACACACACACATATGTACAAACACATCAACTCAAAAATAGGATCCATGTAATAGTTGACTCCATAAATTTGACCTTAAAAAATGACCTAAAATTCAACTTTTATACTACTCTTACTTGTTTCAGTCATTTGACTATGGCCATGCTGAAGCACCGCCTTTAGTCGAGCAAATCGACCCTAGGACTTATTCTTTGTAAGCTTAGTACTTATTCTATCGGTCTCTTTTGCCGAACCACTAAATTACAGGGACATAAACACACCACCATCGGTTGTCAATTGATGTTGGGGGGACAAACACAGACACACAAACATATACACACACATATATAGGATGGGCTTCTTTCAGTTTCCGTCTACCAAATCCACTCACAAGGCTTTGGTCGGCCCGAGACTATAGTAGAAGACATTTGCCCAAGGTGCCACACAGTGGGACTGAACCCAGAACCATGTGGTTGGTAAGCAAGCTACTTACCACACAGCCACTCCTATTTGAAATCATTTTGATAAGGCCCAGTCATGAAACTCTCACCCTTTGGGCCAATATATTATTGCTGCTGATTAAAAATTATAAGAATGTATATATACTCATATTTTCAATTTTTTTCCTGTTGATTGTACTAAGCCTATATATACTTTATATTATTCTATTATTGATCTTCTATATAAATAAAGCTATATCTTTTAATCTGCTGCTTTTCTTTACATGAACTGAGAAGATACATTGCGAAACTATTATTCTAATGAGTTATATCTATTTATCACCTGAAGAGAAACATCTGCACTGCCAGATGCTCCCGATCTAGTTGTTAAGTATCCCACACATGAGGAATCAATGCTAGATGGGTCAAAACAATTGTAGTGATTAATAAAAATTCTCACATCTTCCTTCTCTCATTAACCATATATATATGTGTATATATCTTTTATCTTTTACCTGTTTCAGTCATTAGACTGTAGCCATGCTGGAGTACCACCTTGAATTTTTAGTTGAATGAATCGACCCTAGTACTTATTTTACTGAACCGGTAAGTTACAGGGATGCAAACACACCAACACCAGTAGTCGAGCAGTGGAGGGAACAATCACAGACACAAAGGCACACATACATAGATATATATACATACATATATATATATATATATATATATATATATATATACGACAGGCTTCATCCAGTTTCTGTCTATCAAATCCACTCACAAGGCCTTGGTTGGCATGAGGCTATAGTAGAAGACATTTGCCCAAGGTGCCACACAGTGGAACTGAAACAAGGACTCTGTAGCTGGGAAGCAACCTTCTTACCACACAGCCATGCCTGCACCTATATATACACATACATATATATATATATATATATATATATATATATATATATATATATATATATATATATATATATATATATATTGAAGTGTGTTCTGTTAAGAACATATAAGAGTACAAATAGAGCTTGTTCACCCGTAGGTATTCCTCGTGTGTGAAAATAAAAAATTAAAAGTAAAAGAGTAAAAAAGAAGAGTAAGTACGGTTATGCAGCTTTTTAATCGCTACAAATGTTTCGATAGTTAAGATTGAAAGATATAGAAAAGAACTCCGGGAATTTTTTAGACGTTTCGGCCTTTCTATTACCCTAGACGGTAATTATCGTAAAGAAAACTTTTTAGACGCGACTTTCAATTTGGAAAATGGCATGTACGAACCAAACAACAAGCCTAATGAATGCTTAAGATACATAAATGTTAATTCCAACCATCCACCTTAAATAATCAAAAGTATAATTAAGAACGTAGCTACCAGAATATCATGATTATCAGCATTGGAAGAAATATTCACACAACATGCAGAATATTACAATGAAGCGTTAGCTAGGGCCGGATATAAAGAGAGAATCAAGTTTGTAGATAATGAAACATCAAATAACACTAACACAAACACAAATAAGATAGAGCACACAGTTAATTCGAATGACATCAACAAACGAATAACAAGAAAAATGGGAAAACCTGAGGTACAGAGGAAAGATCGGAGGAAAATGGATATAACCCAAAAGGAAAGAAACTTTCAGCGATATAACAATGTAGATATAACTATCTACATGAAAATGAGTAGATAAATATATAAGCGTCAATGTATAGATGTGAATGTGTTTATTGATATGTAAGTGAGTATATGTATGTGTGTGTGCATCTGAATATATATACATATATTTTATATATATGCATGTATGTGTGTACGTGTCTGCGTGTGAGTGTCTGTATGGAAACACTCAGTGATGTACGGTATATCGGTGTGTAAGTGATTGTATAAGTTTGAGCTAATGAATGAATGTATTCTGCGTAATGGGACAGTTTGGCATGTGCAGAATAACATGTTGAAACTGAATAAATAAACAGACAATGTGCACATTGCAGCTCATGTCCAACGTGATAGCTCACTCATATTGAACGAATTGAAACCGTCAGCGTTTGTTAGTTTCAAGGAAGAAGCCATGGATGTTGAAGCATGGAAATCTAAATTTTGCTTACGGAGACAGCAACTGAGTATCGCTTGAGGAGATACATATAGTTCTTCTTATACAGATAAATCGGTAAATGATTCAATTTAAACTTTAAATCCTGTATATACGAAGATCTGTATGTATCGAAACATTTGTAGCTATTAAAGAGCTGCCTAACTGTACGTACTCTTCCTTTTTACTTTATATATATATATATATATATATATATATATATATATTTCAAAAATTTAACAAAAACACAACAAAAGGAAAATTTAACGAAAACATAACAATGGAAAATTTCTTGCTAATCCCTCATCAGTCAATATCTAAAAGGTCCTTACAATTTTGGGCCTTATATATATGTGCATGTATGTATGTATATGTAAGTATGTATGTATGTATAAAGTTCGTTTTTATGTTTAGTTATAATTAAAACAATTTTACATTAATCCTAAGGGTTACTTTATATTTTTTAGACTACAAATCTATTATTTTTAAGCAAAAATATTATTGACAGTGACTTAAAAGTTTTGGTGAGCTAAGCCATCATTAAAAGTTGGCTTTGACAGCCTTAACCTTTTCTGTCCAAAGGGGTTTTACAACCCAAAATTTGCATGCTATTATTCATAGCATTTATCTGCTTCAAGATAGAATTCATAAAAATGGTATGTGTATATATATATATATATATATATATATATATATATAGGTGAGAGAGTTGGTATGTGACAGCACGTGGTTGGATGTATAAAAGATAAACAAGAGTGAAAAAACTACAGAAGGCTTGTGTTATATGGTTAAAGTATATATTTAAATCGTTATGTTAGAAAAATGTTAGAAAATTTTGAGTATAGAAACATTGTATTTGGACAAATAACCGGTTTCGTATTTTCTTTTCAAATTTCTCTACCTGTATCGTAACATGTCTTCGCTCCGGTGTACAATATGAAGTTCTAGATAGGGGGATGTAATCAGGGATTTTTCCGGTATAAGGGAGATAATCGAAAATGTTGGAGATAGATTTTGATTAATTTAACATGATTTGGTTTAGAACGAATAGAATGTTAGGTTTTTTTTAATATTTTTTTCTCAGTGAGGTGAGTTTCCTTATTTACACAAGCCTTCTGTAGTTTTTTCACTCTTTTTTATCTTTTATATATATATATATATACACATACATATATATGTATCTGCATTTGAAATTAAGGAGTAATGAAAACATGCATAGTTAATTCTATATTTGTGTTTATATAAATATGTAGACATGTATATTTATACACACACACACATGTATATATATATATATTCGTAAATTCTCCCATATATATATATATATATATATATATATATATATATATATTCCTTGAATGTGCACATGCATGAGCACATATATACTTGAATGTGCACATGCATGAGCAAGTGTGTATATTCCTATATACACACTTGCTCATGCATGTGCACATTCAAGTCACACTTATACTCAGAAAAATGTACATATTGTTGCTATTACCTTAAGCTGTTGTATGTCCAAATTTGGCCGAATGCGTTTTTTTCAATATTTATTTTTGCTTACAATAGCTGATTCTTTTGGTCAAACTATCGTATTTCCACCTGCTTCAGATGTCAACATATCAAAACAATTGTCAAAGTGTAGTACAATGGTTTTGCTATGGAATGGTGGAACTTTTTGTCGTTTTCTGAAAGAGCAACATTCTGAACTTGTGACACTTTTGCATTATAGCAATGATATATATTTATATACAATTTTCAAGGAGCATTGATATAAAAAAAAATTATTTTGACTTTTTTAAAACCAAAGTAATGGCAGTTATATGAAGTAATACAAGTCAAATGTTTGAACTTTTTGTTTGTATTTCAATATTCTATGGTTAGGACCCCTTCTTCAAGAAATTTTCAGAGAAATTGTGCGGTGAGCTGACTTCTCTGTTTTGTAAGCTCATAACACCATTACTCTGACTATTTCGTGAAAAAGGGATCCTAAGCGCGAAATATTGAAATACAAGGTAAAAGGAGAAACTATCAATCTGTGTTATTTCTTATAACTTGAATTGTTTTGGCATTTAAAAAAAAAATCAAAATCATTTATATATATATGTGTGTGTGTGTGTGTGTGCGTGCGTGTATGCACAGATGTGTATACACATGTATTTATACACACACGTTTCAACTCTATTACTTTCTGACATTTTCCTTCCCTTATTTGAACTAGATCTTTTTTATCGTTTTCTTTAATATTTCTTCTTATTTCTCTCCATTTCTCTTCTTTCACTTCTCGTTTCCCACTTCTTCCCCAGTTCTGCTCTTATTCCTCATAATTCTCTCCCCCACCCTCAGTCGTTATCTTTATTACCCCTTCTCCCTATAATTTTCACTTTCATATTTTAGTATCTATAATTCTTCTTCACATCTTCCTCCTTCCCATCTCCTTCTTCCCACCCTCCTTCTTCTCCCACCTCTACTCTCTCATTTCTCTTACCTCTCCCCACTTTCTCCTCCCTCTCCTCTCTGTTTTTTTGTCCTCTTCTTTCAACCCCCATTCTCCATTTCTTGCTCCACCTTTTCTTTTCCCTAGGCTTCCTTCTCATCCTCTTCCTCCTTCCTTTCCTCCATGTCCTCCCAATATTTCTCTCCTCTTCCCCTACCTCTAGCCATTGTTTTCTTTCTCTTCTTTATAAATCTTTGCTTCTTATACACTTCCTCCTTCATTTTCTCTGTTTTTCTTTCCCTCTCTCTCTTTCTCTCTCTCTCTCTTTGTCTTTCTCTCCCTGCCTCTCTCTGTCGTTCTCCCTCACTCATATTGTTGCACCTATAATCCTCAATTTACTTTTAAGCATACACACACACATACATTGTCTTACATATATAGACACATGCACACATTACTTTATCAATGTATGTTTATGTATACATATATATATTGTATAAATATATATTGATTCACACGTACTGACATACACATGCATGCATACATTCCCTCACACACAGAGGCACATTCTCTCATTCTTACATACATATATATTCATATACTCATACAAAAACTTACACACCCAGACACACACACACATAGAAACACTCACAAATACACATAAATACACATAGATAATATATAGATAGATGCATCCACATATTAATGCACACACTTGTAGATGCCCGGACATACGCTTGCACACAGACACACATATACATATGAGAGTCAAACTAATACACCTGCTCATTGTCCCTATACATGCCTTTGTCTTTTGTTTTTCTGTAAATTTGAACTATTTTATATATATATATATATATATATGATAGGATTGCTTAAACATTAAAGGGCTAGGCTGAAGTGTCTAAGCAACCAGGGGACAATTAAATCCGAAGACACTCCTGGAGGTTGCTTGGATATATATATCTATATATATGTGGATATATATATATATATATATATATATATATACACACACATATATATATATATATATGTGTGTGTATATGTATGTATATATACATGTGTATATATATATATATATATATATATATATATATACATACATACATAAATATACAGACATATTTAGACACAAACACACACACACACACACTAATATTGATTTTGAATTTTAGCACAAGACTTTCAATTTTGGTGGGGGGTAAGTTGATTATATTGAACCCAGTATGCAACTGGTAGTTATTTCATTAACTCCCAAATAGATGAAAGGTAAAGCTGACTTCAGTGGAATTTGAACTCAAAATGTGAAGATGGACAACATGCCAGTAAGCATTTTGCCGACTGTGCTAACAATTCTGCCAGCTCACTGCCCCCATCCACTCCCACTAATATTCACATGTAAATACAATTTGTATACATATACACAAACACGCGCACACACAGACTTACATAGATATATGCATGCATCCATCCATACATACATAGATACATACATAAATACTTACATTCATATATTGGCACATATATACACATGCATATGAATGCTCACTCATATACACATTCACAAACTCATAGATGCAAATACACACACAGAGACAGACACAGACAAACACACACACACACATACATACACACACACATGTATTTATTACTTTCTCATTGTGCTCCTTTCTCCTAAATGTCTTTGCCCCCCTTTTCTCTCTCCTTCTCTTCACCTCTCTTGTACTTACTCTCTATCTGTCTCTAATTCTGTCTTTCTCCCCCTTGTCTAATCAGCCTCCTACCTCTCTAATCGTTACTACTCCTGCTTTTACTTTTTCTCGTCAGACTTCTTTACAAAATTCTTTTTATTTATTCTTTTAAATTAAAAGTTTCTACTTTTATTTATTTATTTATTCTTATTTATTATAATCATCATCATCATCATCATCATTATATCATTATTATTATTATTATCATCATCATCATCATTATTATGATATCTATTTTTTGGGGCTTTTCTTTTTTTTTGCAGATTCACAAATAAAGAAATTCTTTGGTTTGTTAAAATAGATGGAATTTTGGTCCATACAAAGAATTCTAAAAGAAGGAAACATTCCTTCCGATTCTGAAATAGCCCATGATGCTAACTAATTCAAGAGAAAGACAGATTAGCAACAAAGAGGGAAGAAAGACGCATTTGTCTTACATTTCAACTATAACTACTCCAAAAATATTTAAGAGGAATATAATAACAACAACAACAATGATGATGATGATGATGATGATGATGATGATTTCAAAGTTTGGCACATGACTAGTAATTTTGGGGAGTGGGTAAGTCAATTACATCGACCCCAGTGTTCAACTGGTACTTAATTTATTGACCCCAAAAGGATGAAAAGCAAAGTCAGCCTCAACGGAATTTGAACTCAGAACGTAAAGATGGACGAAATGGTGCTAAGCATTTTGCCTAGCATGCTAATGTTTCTTATTTCTTTTTTGCTCACAAGGGGCTCCATACAGAGGGGACAAACAAAGACAGACAAACGGATTAAGCTGATTATATCAACCCCAGTGCATAACTGGTACTTATTTAATCGACCCCAAAAGGATGAAATGCAAAGGTGACCTCGGGGGAATTTGAACACAGAACGTAAAGACAGATGAAATACCGCTAAGCATTTCGCCCAGCATGCTAACATTTCTGCCAGCTCACTGCATTTCTTAATACTAATTCTAATAAGGATCTTTTCTACTATAGGCACAAAGCCTGAAATTTGGTGGGAGGGGACTAATCAATTAAATCAACCCTAAGATTTCACTAGTATTTAATTTATCGACCCCGAAAGGATGAAAGGCAAAGTCAACCTCAGCAGAATTTGAACTCAGAACTTGAAGACTGATGAAATACCACTAAGCATTTCACCTGATGTGCTAGCAATTCTGCCAGCTCACTACCTTAATAATAATAATAATAATAATAATAACAATAATGGTTTCAAATTTTTCCACAAGGGCTGCAATTTTAGAAGAGAGGATGAATTTATTACATTGACCCCAGTGTTTCACTGGTACTTATTTTATCGACACCCTACCACAAAAAGGATGAGAGGCAAAGTCAACCTCGGTGGAATTTGAACTCAGAACATAAGGATAGATGAAATATGCTGCTAAGCATTTTGCACAGCATGCTAATGGTTCTGCCAACTCGCCACCTTAATAATAATAATAATAAGAAGAAGAAGAACTGTCAAAAATGAAATGACAAAAATGAAAGCATTAAAACAAATTTTTAAAATAATTGTAAAACAAGAAGAGAAAAATATATAATGAAAAATATATAATTATAAATATAATACATATTTCTTTTAAAAATTGAGGAAAAGAAGAAAATAATAAAATATGATAAACTTAATGAAGATATGAATACATACATTTTTTTAAAAATCATACAAAAACTTTTAATAGTGAAATAAATATTAATTTATTTTTTCAAAATCAATAAACAAAATATGGGAAATATATAAAATGGCTTATTAAAAAGTAAAAAAAACAAAAATGTAACAAAAAATAATGAATTTAAACAAAGAATTTAAATTATAATTGAAATAAGACATTGAAAACAATTAAAATGAAAAGATATAGTAATTTTAAAAGACTCATAGATAACTAGAAGCAAAGGCAAATTGTGTGTAATTTTACTTTTAATTATACTTGCTTCAACCAGAGGCTGTGGCCATGCTTGGGCACTGCCATTGGTGTGATTGTTGGTTTATTCAGTTTTACTAACATGGTTCTTCCTCCGTGTGTGTTTCTAGAGATCCAGGAAATTGGATAAAGCCATCTCTATTTCTTTTATTCTCTCTTATTTGTTTCAGTCATGTGACTGTGGTCATGCTGGAGCACTGCATTTAGTCGAACAAATCGACCCAAGGACTTATTCTTTGTAAGCCCAGTACTTATTCTATCGGTCATTTTTGCTGAACTGCTAAGTTCCGGGTATGTAGACACACCAGCATCAGTTGTCAAGCAATAGTG
>NC_142940.1:39508636-39521136 GCF_046866305.1 Octopus bimaculoides
AATGTTATCAGTCTCTTGCTGCTATCAAATTGATTTGTCCTCAATTGATCCAAACCAGTGGCTCCCACTTTCCACCCCCTGCTCACTCCATATATATATATATATATATATATATATATATATATATATATATATATATATATATGCATATATCCATACATAATGTACACAGCGACATCTATATGTATACATACAAGCATATATGGGTACAGGACATCACAAAAAACGTTAAACACAATGAGAAACGAAAACATAAAGACGAAGACAGAAAACGAACTTTTTTTCAAACGAAGAAAACAAAAAGAGAAACGAGACATGCAGCATAAAGAATATTACCCTTCTTCAGTTGTCCCTGTTCCATCTACACCGCGTTCCGAAGGCAAGGACAATACGCGACTTCGTTGGAGCAGTCCTTCCCGCAAGCAAATTAATTAAAATGTGAAAGTGTAAACAAGAACAGGACAGTGAGAACAAGACAGAACAATAAGAACAAACGGTAAGGGCTGTTAGGCCAAGACGATAGAAAAATTATTTTGAACGCATCAGAGAGTGAAAAAATTTTCGTCTTCTCTATAGGAAGGCAGGAAATAGAAAGAAAGAATCCCTTTCGTCACGTGTCAGCGACGAGAGGGTCAAGGAGGAGGAGTGAGAGAGGGAACGGTGAAAGGAAGAGAAGAATCGGGGAGGGTTGGGAGAGAAAAACAGAAAGGATGAGCCTTCGTGAGTGTGTATGTGTTTGTATATATGCATTTATGTCTGTATATGTACTGTATATCTACTCTGGTTTAGCATTCTTGAGCTTTTACCATTGAATTTGCCCAAGCGTAGCTTCTCAATGCATTTCAAAGATAATTTTTTTTTATTATATACTGCTCCAATCTCATGACTTAGTTTCTACATATACTGGTTCAATTTTAAGAATTAGGTTTTGTATAAGAATTCTATAAGTTCTTATTTCTACAGAAGTATGCTTTTGAAAGGTTTTACTTGGTTTTCTTGGTATTTCAAAGTTGTTTCTGAAACATTACAGCCTCATGTATTTAAACATAGCAGAAATATCATGATATTCCAATATCTTATAGCCATAATTAGATAACTTGCAACTGTTAATTCACTTTCAGGTAAAAGAATTTTCAAAAAGGTGGTGAGCTAGCAGAAACGTTAGAACGCCGGGCGAAATGTTTTGCGGTATTTCGTCTGCCACTACGTTCTGAATTCAAATTCTGCCGAGGTCGACTTTGCCTTTCATCCTTTCGGGGTCCATCAGATAAGTACCGGTTACGCACTGGGGTCGATATAATCGACTTAATCCGTTTGTGTGTCCTTGTTTGTCCCCTCTGTGTGTAGCCCCTTGTGGGCAGTAAAGAAATAAGAATTTTCAATAGAGCCATCTGCTTTTGAAATGATGCAGTAGTGAGAAGACTCATAAGTGAGAAACTTTTATAGAAGGGACATCCTCGACGCTACAGAAAATCCAGGAAGATGGTAATCTGGTTTATTCCACCGTACAGCATGAATGTAGTAACCAACATATTCAACTAAAAATTTCTTATCCTGAGTGTGACAACATTTCCCACCTATGCACAAATACAACAAATCTGTCAACATTTACGAAAAGATATTTTTGTTCAAATATTATTGCTTCCAAAACATCATACTCGAACTGAAACTTACAAGAAAGATTCCACTGCAACAACAATGTAGTAATTGCTGAAAACCTCGTAATGGGTATATAGAATGACTATAACATTCTTTGTTGTAATGAAAGTATAATGGACTTGCAGTGAAAACCTTTAAGAAATGATGCTACCAGCAACTACACTCATACAAACCAAAGTACATGAACTCCATGTCTTCGTTACAATTCTCTTGGAACTCAGGCTTGGCTCATTGGAATATATTTCAGTAACATTGACTATCTTTGTTTAAGCTGCTTTCTATAAAGCAAATGTCTTCTACTATAGCCTCGGGCTGATCAAAGCCTTGTGAGTGGATTTGGTAGACGGAAACTGAAAGAATCCCGTCGTATATATATATATATATATATATATATATATATATATATATATGTATGTGTGTGTGTATATGTTTGTGTGTCTGTGTTTGTCCCCCCAACATCGCTTGAGAACCAATGCTGGTGTGTTTACGTCCCCGTAACTTAACTATTCAGCAAAAGAGACCGTAAGAATAAGTACTAGGCTTACAAAGAATAAAGTCCTGGGGTCGATTTGCTCAACTAAAGGTGGTGCTCCAGCATGGCCACAGTCAAATGACTAAAACAAGTAAAAGAGTAAAAAGAGTATATATACATATATATATAATTTCTCTTTCGTCTCTCTCTCTCTCTCTCTCTCTGTCTCTCTGTACACTCACACATATTCACACAATTATATGTATTTACCACATGAACATGTAATAAACTGCTAAGAGTTTAATATAAACAATATTAAACATAATATTGACATGTTAGCGGTGTAAGAAAGAAGTATGTTATGCATTTCCCATAGGTGCATTTCTTATTATTTTAGAATCTCAAGTCGTTGTTAACAAATGTATAATATTTGATACTGTGTGTATGTGTGTGAGTGAGTGAGTGTATATTTGGCACGAGGAATAGATATAGATATACATACACATGCACCCCCCATATATATGTATGTATGTATATATATATATATATATATATATATATATATATATATATATATATATATAGAAAGGGAGATAGACATAAATATATAAGTATAGAAATTAGATACAGATAGACATAGATCTCTTTCTATCTGTCAGTTTCCCTGCCCCTCTCTCATTCTCTCTCTTTCTATATGTCTGTGTACATTTATAAACTGTGTGTTGTGTGTGTGTCTGTTATTTATGAAGCTGGTAGTGACCCGTTATTTATTGCCGAGTTTTACACATACCAAGTATTTTACACAAAATCTGGTGCCAGCATATATACTGAAGTACTCTACATTAAGTACGGAGTCCTCTTTTGTATATTTGCAGTTTCAGATGCTGTAAACATACACAAATATCTATCTATCTATCTATCTTTCAGTCAGTCTGTCTCTCATTCTGTGTGTGTGTGTGTGTGTGTGTGTGTATATGAGCGTGCACATGTGGTGTGTATGCATGTGTGTGTGAGTGCATGTGTGGTGTGTGTGTATGTGTGTGTGTATATATGTGTATGTGTAATGTGCATTTTATACACACACTCTCTCTATACACACTCACACATATACATACATGTGTGTGTGTGTGCATATATCTTTTACTTCTTTCAGTCATTAGACAATGGCTGAACTGCTAAGTTACAGGGATGTAGGCACACCAAAACTTGTTGTCAATTGCTGGTGGGAAACACACACATACACATACACAAAATGGGATTCTTTCAGTTTCCATCTACCAAGTCCACTCACAAGGCTTTGATCAGCCTGTGGCTATAGCAGAAGACACCTGTCCAAGGTGCCACATAGTGAGACTGAGACTGGAACCATGTCGTTGAGAAGTAATATATATATAACATATAAGAGTACTAATAGAGCTTGTTCATCCTTAGAATTCCCAAATAGAAGAAGCCATGGATGTTGTAGCATGGAAATCTAGATTTACTTAGGGAGACAGCAACTGAGTATTGCCTGAGGAGATACATACAGATCTTCTTATACAGGTAAATCGTTACATAATTTAATTTAAACTCAACTTTAAATCCTGTATATATGAGGATCTATGTGTACCAAAACATTTGTAGCAAATAAAAAGTTGCCTAACCGTACTTACTCTTCCCTTTGACTCTTTCACTTTTTACTTCATATATATATATATATATATATATATATATATACACACACACTTGAAATACTCCATACTGCCACCAGACCATAGCAGAACAAACAGCCATTTCTCTACACATAATCCATTATATAATCACTTGTCTCCATATATACTGAGCAGGAGACAATAAAATATCACAAGAAGTTTCCTATCTGGCCCAGCCTAAACACCAACAAAAGTACAAAGCAAAATGTTTATAATAAATGACAAAAGAAAACAAATTTACAAAATCAAATTAATTATCTAAATTGTTTTACTAAATAGAACAAAACAGCTCTAATGACTAATTACTGTTGCATTCTCTTAGCATGAAGAGCTGTGAGCCAATGCATTTTTTTTTTTATTATGTAAGCCATGTTAGTCTGACATTTATTATTTGTGTTCTGCTCTATAGTTTTGTTAATGTAATTCATGGTGCATTTTTTTTTTCATTTCTACACTCACACACATGTATAGGAAGAGAGACATTGGATAGGCAGAAATAAGATGTATATGTATATATATATGTATATATGTGCGTTTGTGTGTGTGTGTGTATATATATATATATATATATATATATATATATATATATATGTATGTATCCTTTAACTTTGTTTATGGGAAACGTTTTGAATACACATATAAAAGCTCTTATTTCATACAGCCTAATGATAACAACTGACAATAACAAATTTTGGGGGTTGCATCATGCTGTGCCAATATAACATGATTTGTGGAAATTCCCATAACAATGCATTAAAATATTTAGAAATTCCATCCTTGGATTATTATTATTATTATTATTATTATTATTATTATTACTATTGTGTGTGGGCTTAGCCGTTTGGTTACTTCATATTAACAGAATCATTAGACTCTACCGCACCCTGAAGCCACAGGCGCTGTCTCATGCATTCTTGTTTCAGGCGGTGAGTTGGCAGAAATGTTAGCATGGTGGGTAAAATGCTCAGCAGTCTTTCAACTGTCTTTACATTCTGAGTTCAAATTCCACCAAGGTTGACTTTGCCTTTCATCCTTTTGGAGTCGATAAAATAAGTACCAGTTGCATACTGGGGTTGATCTAATTGACTGGCTTCCTCCCCCAAAATTTTGGGCCTTGTGCCTAGAGTAGAAAAGAATATGTATATGTATGCATATATGCATATATGTATGTTTGTGTGTGTATGTGAGTGCATGTCGGCACTCCATCGCTTATGACATCGAGAGTTCCAGTTGATCCGATCAACAGAACAGCCTGCTCGTGAAATTAACGTGCAAGTGGCTGAGCACTCCACAGACACGTGTACCCTTAACATAGTTCTCGGGGATATTCAGCGTGACACAGTGTGACAAGGCTGACCCTTTGAAATACAGGTACAACAGAAATAGGAAGAAAGAGTGAGAGAAAGTTGTGGTGGAAGAGTACAGCAGGGTTCGCCACCATCCCCTGCCGAAGCCTCATGGAGCTTTAGGTGTTTTCGCTCAATAAACAATCACAACGCCCGGTCTGGGAATCGAAACTGCAATCCTATGACCGCGAGTTCGCTGCCCTAACCACTGGGCCATTGCGCCTCCCTCTGTGAGTGCATATATCCCATTAATATAACATGATTTGGGGAAATGCCCATAACAGTGCATTAAAATATTTAGAAATTCCATCCCTGGATTATTATTATCATCATTATCATTATTATTATCATTATTATTATTATTATTATTGTGTGTGGGTTTAGCCATGTGGTTACCTCATATTAACAGAATCATTAGACTCTACTGCACCCTGGAACCACTGACGCTGTGTCATGCATTTTTGTTCAAGGCGTCGAGCTGGCACAATCGTTAGCACACTGGACGAAATGCTTAGTGGTATTTTGCCTGTCATTACATTCTGAGTTCAAATTCCGCAGGGGTCAACTTTGCCTTTCATCCTTTTGAGGTCGATAAATTTATTACAAGCTGAATACTGGTGTTGATGTGATCGACTGTCCCCCTCTGCACAAAATCTAGGTCATGTGCCTATAGTAGAAAGGATCATCATCATTATTATTATTATTATTATAATTGTGTGTGGGCTTAGCCGTGTGGTTACTTCATATCAACAGAATCATTAGGCTCTACCGCACTTGGAAACCCCTGGTGCTGTCCCATGCAGTTTTGTTTCAGACAGTGAGCTGGCAGAATTGTTAGCATGATGTGCAAAATGCGTGGTGGTGTTTTGTCTGCCACTACATTCTGGGTTCAAATTCCACCGAGGTCGACTTTGCCGTTCATCTTTTCGGGTGAGATAAATTAAGTACCAATGAAACACTAGGGTTGATGTAATCGACTATGCCCCTCCTACAAAATTTCAGGTCTTGTGCCATTAGTAGAAAACATTATCATTATTATTATTATTATTATTATTAGTATTGTTTTATATATATATATATATATATATATATATATATATAGTTCCAATGTAGGTAGGATCAACCAAAAATGCACTCTACCCAGTATGAGATAAATATCATTTAATATACACAATTGTAATAGAGTTACCAATAGTTTCATGCCATTTTAAAGTATCTTGAAAGCATGAAACTATTACTAGCTCTTTAGTAATTGTGCATATTAAATGATATATATATATATATATTCTTTTATTCTTTTACTTGTTTCAGTCATTTGACTGTGGCCATGTTGGAGCACTGCCTACAGTTCCTACAGTTGAACAAATTGACCTCAAGACTTATTCTTTGCAAGCCTAGAACTTATTCTGTCAGTCTCTTCTGCCAAATCACTAAGTTATGGGGATGTAAACATACCAATATTGGTTGTCAAGTGATGGAGGGAGGACAAACACAGACACACACACACACACACAGACACACACACACAGACACACACACACACAAACATATACATGAAGACGGGTTTCTTTCAATTTCCATCTACCAAATCCACTCACGAAGTTTTGGTCGGCCCGAGGCTATAGCAGAAGACACTTATACCCAAGGTGTCACACTGTGGGACTGAACCCAGAACCATGTGGTTGGTAAGCAAGCTTCTTACCACATAGCCTCTCCTGCATCTTTCTAGAAGAATAACAAACATACATTAAAAGAAAATAACTCATAAAGAAATGTATATTTGTGTGTGTGTGTGTGTCTATGAAAATGCAGGGGATTAATAGGTGGTATTCATCAACCTGCAGACATTGTATTGTGTCAATTTACTTGTTTATTTGTTTACTAAAAGGACAATAATAACAATATACAAACACATGTGACATATTATGTCATATCAGTAATTATAAAAATTGCTATATATATATATATATATATATATATATATATATATACACACATTGTTATATTTGGGGATGCTCATATTTTTTAGTAATTAATTAACCGCATGCACTTTATATACTTGGTTTTCACTTCAGCTTCGTTATTATTCTTATTCCACTGCCCTTTGTTTGAAATCTTTTGTCAAACCTCTTGTGACCTCATCAGTGACTCTCCTTCTCATGTATCTCCTCCTGAATGATAATAAAGCTGAACTGAAAACCAAGTATATAGTGCATGTATTAATTGGCAAAAAATATGACCATCCGCAAATATAACAATAGACACACACACACACACACACACACACACACACACACACACACAAATATACACCTCTTTATGAGCTGACTTATTTTTTATCCTGTTAAACCAAACCTATCTATTTGTCTTGATGCTTAATATTTGTCTGTCTATCTATCTATCTATTTATCTATCTACCTATCTATCTATCTATCAAACCACATGCTATAATACATACAGAGTAAAAAATACCATTTGGGTATTACAGAAGATTTTCATATTTGGATAGTGTGTCAAACTGTATCAGAGTCAATCCCTGCGCAGACTGTTTGATGACAACCAGACTACCAGGTATCAGGTTTAAGTCAGGTGAAATGTCTTAAACAGATATAAAATCTGGGTTGCACACTCAGCTTGTCACTAGCTTAAAACCCCATTATGTCATGTTCATATATGTATTTATACAGACAAACACATTGAATACATGTGCAACGACACACACACACACATGGGCAAACGCATTTATGTGTGTATGTGTAATATTATGTGTATATGTGTGGGTATTGTTATTATTGCTGCTATCACCATCATCATCAATACTATTCTCATTATTATTATTATCATGATTATTATTATTATTATTATTATTATTTTCTTATCAATATTCTTCTCCTTCTTCTTCTTGTGTGAGCATGCAAACGTGTGTAAAACAAAAATCAAGTACACATCACATATTTAATGTTTTACTTGTTCCGTAAAGTCGGCTGTAGAGCATGATTGCACTGTGAGCACAAAAAAACAACAACAAAAAAACAAAAAAAATGAAACAGAAGTTGCTCTGAAAGAACTCCTAGTGATATCTGAAAAAATACAGGACGGCCACAGCTGGAACATATGTGTTACAAAGATAATATGATATCTGTCTTCTTTGTCAAGGGTTTATGCTCAATGCCTCTCCCCACCTAATTTATTTTATTTACAGTGTTGCAGAACTTAAATTTTAATTTTATCCCCCATGGTTTCTGAGAAATAATAATAACTGTGACCAACCATTTGTCTTTTCTGGAACTAGAAAACGCTTATGTAATTTCTAAATCAACTATAGTTTCACGTTTGTTGTTGGACTAATATGAAAACTGTCTGGAGTAAAGTTGCTCAACTGGGTGCATATCTCGGAGATCAAGGAATCTCTCCAGACTGAGCCACTTTTTCTCTGTATTGAGAAATCACAGTAGCAGTACTATGGATATGTGTTTAGAATGTCACAGGGAAGAATTGCAAGATGGATTCTTCAAGCTGAGCTAACTGACAGGAGGCCAAGAGTAAACCAAGAATGTGATAGTTGGATAATAGTCGCAGTCGCACTGAAATTACAAGGCACTCGAACAATAGCGATTGATAAATCTAAACATTTTTAAATGCCTTACAATGTTCCTATGAGACATGAGGAATACCTCTGTACTGTCTCTTGTCATGTGACCTGGATTACTTTTGATTGGCGTTTTGATTTAGTTATCATCAATGAGTATAGGCATGCTGGAACGTAATCAACAATAGTTTTATTTTGCTGTTGGACTAACACCTAAACCATCCGGAATAATGTTACTCAACAGAGTGCATAGCTTGGAGATCAAAGAGTCTCTCCAACCTGAGCCACTACTTCTCTGCATTGAGAAATCATGGTTCCAGTACTCTGAGTATGTAATTAGAATGTCACAGGAAAGAATCGCAAGATGGATTCTTCAAACTGACCTAACTGGCAAGTGGTCTAGGGGTAGACCAAGAATGAAATAGTTGTAGTCTCAGGTGGAGCTGCTTTGAAATCTAGCTGGAAAGTGTAATGACAGTTGTTTCTGATAGGACCCTATACAGGAGGTGTTTGATGACTTTATCCCATGACCCTCCCAGAAATAGTTGGCAAAGATTGATGGAGGAATAACTCTTTACCATTTGGATTACTCTGTCAAATGTAATGCTTATTTATTCACATTGCTTTGAATTAATCGTGCATTATCTCATAGCTTTGAGATTTCAATGATATGATTATTTTTAGAATGACATAGTAGGTTAAGCGTAAGAAGCCAGGTCTGGCTGGTTTGAACATAAAACAGGTAGAATATTTGGGCTGGAAATGGTTGGTTTAAATGCTAAAGGATAATATCACAATTCTTGATCCCACGCTCATTGCCTTCAAAAAGATTTTACCACATCCATTATCATACATTTGCTTGTATTATAATGTTGTGTATGAATGTACTGTCGCTACCCCAAGGAGCCATTTCACCAGGGTTTACAATAGTGGTACAATTGATTTTATGTAATGTTATCTTATACATCTCAGCTCTCTTGCTAATGGTGTCTCAAAACAAATCACTTCCATCACAATCCACTTACATCACATCAAGGCATACCCTGAAACCTGTTCTGATCCATAGTTTGTGTTGAAACTCCCTTCATAGAAATCAACAACCCTGTCAGTTATGTTGCAATGACTCACTTGATATCATACCACAACTAAATCCCTTCTCTGACGTAATTTGCTTGTGCAGATATAAATTCTACAAAACCTCCCATAACCATAAATCTTTTATACTTCTAAGTATAGACATCCCTCCCTCTAGACATCTTATTTTAATTCTAGTCCCTTACAAACTGTAATACAGTAACATAATTCTCTCACAGTTCTCCCTCTCTATATTCCTTTACCATAGGTCTCCCTCCCACACTATTGACCTGTATATTTGTATAATTGCCCCATTGTTCATACTGCCTTCATCTCTATTTCTTTAGAATCTGTTTATTAAGGCTTCCGATGTTTACTACCCACCAATAAGCATTCTTTGTTATTGTCTTCACTTTGACAGACCTCCCTGTTGTCCTGGTCCCTTCCTCCTTTTATAAGCTACTTGATCTCTCTTATCTCTGGTTATTGTCAAGGGATATCTTCATAGTACCAATTCCCCTTTAGTTGCTCACCCCTCTCCCTCTTCTCCTCTTTCTCTCTAGTTTTTTCCTTACCCCTCCTCTATATGCTT
The DNA here is from genome assembly GCF_046866305.1 of Octopus bimaculoides. Classification (NCBI taxonomy): domain Eukaryota; kingdom Metazoa; phylum Mollusca; class Cephalopoda; order Octopoda; family Octopodidae; genus Octopus; species Octopus bimaculoides. The sequence continues at coordinate 39,519,060 of NC_142940.1, forward strand.
TTAGCTACATTCTTCTAATGAGGGTGACATGACTTTGCCTAACACATGTGTAAGAACTTGTGTTATTCCATACGCCTGCCTGACACTGTGGGTCTTTATTATATAATGCTTTGGCTATAGTAAAAGCTATAAATCAACCAAAACAGATAAACAAAAAGATGACAAGAAATTAAAAAAGAAAAAGAAGAATCACCTTTCTATAGGGCTGGTAACTTTATCTATTGAGCCTGAAGGAATGAAAGACCAAGTTGATCCTGGCATGATTCAAACTGAAACTGCTGGGTGTTGGGGGAAAAAAAAAACTATGGTAGAAAATATTTATTCAAGGTATCATATGGTAGGACACACACACACACACACACATGTATGTATCTATGTGAGTTCAATATTCTAAAAAGATCAAAGCTATTATATACAAAATTGTTTCAAGCAATGTTTGGTTCTCTACCTTCTCAATCCATTCATGCCCCAAGGAAATGACTATATATTTAAATTGTAAAAATATATATCTAATTATTGAATGTATTTTATTAAGAAAATGTCTTTTTAATCTTTCTGTTTTAGCTTTAATTTTACTTTAGTTTCTTGTTTACATGACTAAACTTCACAAAACCATTTCTGTTGCTAGGATTGATTGGGTATTTCATATTGTGCTTGGAAATTTAACTTGGAATCAAAGAACACAGCACTGAATTGATATTACTTTGCTGTTTTGGAATCATTAGTGGGACAATGAGCTGCTTGATAAAAAAGGGGCATCATGAAAAGGGGTATTGATAAAATAGATGTATTCTTGTAGAAACTGGCAGGATAGAGAAGAAAATTCAATGTAGATTAAAGAGGAATCTTGAAGCTGGAAGCATTCATAAAGATGGTGGTGTATGTGGCTAATATTGGTACATGAAGGGGAGAATGTTAAGAGTGGAAGGTTTAAAGAAGTTGGCAGTGTATGTTGGAAATTAATCTAGACAGAAGAATTGTGAGGCAGGAACATTTAAAGAAGCTGGCAGGGTAGGGAGAAAAGTGGGGACAATTCATATAGACAGAAGAAGAATCTTCAGGCTAAAAGATTTTAAGAAGTTAGTAATATATGGAGTACGGAGTGGTTTAATAAATATATAAGCATAGGAATAATAAAAAAAAATAATAATAATAAACTGCATACTGGCTGGGAAGGTTTAGTGAAAGAAATTGAAATCAATGAGAGATATCTGAGCTGTTAATAGAAAATCTAACCAGTTTAGGTTAGTTCAATTTCAATGTTTGTCGAGATAAAACTATATATAATAAAGCAGAACCAATTGATAGGGTGATCAATGTGTTTGAAATGAAGTCTAGATCAACATTTTCAGTCAAGGAAGCTGTGAAGTGTTATTTATTATTTTCTAGAATCTTTTATTTCTTGATGTGTATCGAGTCAGTGAAGGAGTTATTGATTTACATTTCACATCGATATCATCGGGTCTTAAGACAAACCAGACCAATCACTTATGGGTCGGTCCATTTGTAAAAACCTGGCGTAAAAGATTGGAAGCATATTGAAATCAAGCTCCGTAATAGTTTTGCTTATTAATAACGACATCAAATGTTTTTCAATGGTTGGTTCGAAGAGATGGAGTCACACTTACATATATATGTATATTCTACTATGCATAGGTGCGTACACGTATGTGTGTGTGTGTGTGTGTGTGTGTGTGTGTGTGTATGTGTATGGGAGAGAGAAAGATGGAGATAGATAAAGATAAAAAGAGAGGGAAAGAGAGAGAGAGAGAGAAAGAAACAAAGGCAGATGCGAGCATCAGTGGAGAGTTTAAGCAGACTAATATAATGTTCTTCAGAGAACATCTAAAGCAACTCTTTTCAATACACTTCTCTAATTAAATAGAGCATCTAGCTGAACAGGAAAGTGACTTCAATGCTCAGTTAAAGTGCTTAAGAACAAACCCTTAATATTTCTTGCTATCCACCGAACACATATAAATACTGACAAGTGGCTTTGAGTTCGTTTCCCTTTTAGCCAAACACAATAGGCCATAGCATTAAAATCCAACGTCTACAAGCACTTGCATATTACATT
>NC_142940.1:39526136-39556136 GCF_046866305.1 Octopus bimaculoides
CCTGGACCTTTGAAATACAGGTACAGCAGAAACAGAAAGAAAACGTGAGAGAATGTTGTGGTGAAAGAATACAGCAGGGTGTCCCCACCAATGCCGGAGCGTCGTGGAGCTTTAGGTGTCTTCACTCAATAAACACTTACAACGCCCGGTCTGGGAATCGAAACTACAATCCTATGATTGTGAATCTGCTGCCCTAACCACTGGGCCGTTGCACCTTCACACACACACACACACACACACACACACACACACACATACACATACATATATATATATATATATATATATATATAAGCTGCGCCAGTCCTTGCGAACCTCATAATGGTTTTTTCTTAATTATCACTATATGAAATCTCACGCCAGAAATTTGGACACCTTTTCCACATCTCCTTAATGGATAACTGGAAAAGATACTTGGATGTTTGTTTCATCATATGGATGGAATCCTATGAAAAACTTCTAGAATTCAAATCCATACTTAACAACATACATCCCAGCATTCAATTCACTATGGAATTCAGCAAACATCATCTCCCTTTTCTTGATCTCTTAATTATAAAAACACCTAATAACCAAATCACAACCGACATCTACCACAAACCTACACACTCACAACAATACCTCCTTTTCAGCTCATGCCACCCAAAACACACCAAGATAAATATCCCCTTCAAGTTAGCTAAAAGAATTTGCACCATTGTCTCTGACCCAACCACTCAAGAAATACAGTTATAAGACCTCAAAAAAACACTATTACAGCGCCAATATCCCCCCACACTCATAGACTTTGGAATAAAACGTTCCAAGGAACTTGACAAAAACACACTAAAAACCTACCAACACAATAACACACCCGACCCCAAAATACTTCCATACATCCCCACCCACAACGCCAAAAACTTTGAAGCATACACCACAATCCAACAAAACCTCCCCTTACTCACCACAGACCCAAAAATGAACAATATCATCAATACACACAAAGTCCTTAAATGCAAAAGGCAACACAAATCTTTGAAAAAAAAACTCTTAACCAATGTCAAACCACATACACCACTTCCACCCCCATCAGTTAAAAAATGTGCATGCCCTAATTGTGGTACCTGCCCCTACCTACTTGAAGGCTCTGAATTTACCTTCTAACGAGGAATACAGTTTAAAATCAAAAACAATTTCTCTTGTTCCTCTGGGAACCTCATTTATGTTCTCACATGCGCAGGTTGCCAAAACTTCTATATCGGACAGACGAGCCCCCCGTTGCGTAGAAGAGTAGCAGTCCATAAAGAACAAATAAATCTCCGTCAATACCGCCAAATTCCACTCACTGGCCACATAGACTCTTGCACCAGAAACAAAAACCCTAAATTCCTTATATTCCTTTTCTATCAATGTAAAGACAGAATCTCCACACAAGAAAGAATCAACAAAGAGAATCTTTTCATAGAGAAATTCCAACCATTTCTTAACATACAAACCCCTCAGTGACCTTATTTCTCTAAGAACAGACAGCTCCTTTTTTTAAACCTAACACAACTCTAAATTTTCATGCATCCTTATTTTTCCAACTATTATCTACATGGATTACCATTGAACTTCAAAAGCTCAAAGACCATATAATGTATTGGTATATTTATTTTCTTATATATTATTTTTTTAATATATTATTTTTTTTATTTTTTACTTTTTTGTAAAAAACATTTTCTTTCTCCCTCTTCTTGAAAATTTGCCATGCAATGAAAGCCGGTTAGAAATCTATATTAAAATATGCTTTCAGTTTAGCATTCTGCCTTGTTATTATTTTTCATTTTCCTATTATTTCTCCACGTGCGGTTAACACAACCCCACTATTTACTGACTTATATATATATATATATATATATACATATATATATGTATATGTTTATGTGTCTGTGTTTGTGTCCCCACCATCACTTGACAACTGATGTTGGTGTGTTTACGTCCCTGTAACCTGGCAGTTTGGCAAAAGAGACTGATAGAATAAGTACTAGGCTTACAAAGAATAAGTCCTGAGGTTGATTTGTTCGACTGAAGGCAGTGCTTCAGCATGGCCACAGTGAAATGACTGAGACAAATAAAAGAATATATATATGTATGTATACATGTATACACACACATAAACACATGCATGTGTGTATGTATGTGAGTGAGGGGGATGTATATTGATATCTGTATGGTTAAGGTGTTTGGTTCCCAACCTCCTTATTATGGGTTCAGTCCCATTTATTAACTTTGAGTAAATGTCTCCTTCAGTGGCTTTGGGCCAACCAATGCTTTAACAATAGGATTTGTTACATGAAAGCTAGAAAAAAAAAACCTGTTTTATATATATATATATATATATATATATATATATATATATATATGTATATAGGTAAATGTTATAAGTAATACTTGCTAATTGTAAGCACCTGTGTATAGCAGCTCGTGGCCGGGGTGAAGGAATAAATTGGAAATGTATATATATATATATATATATATGCCGGACAGAAGGGTCACACACATTGTATATATATATATATATATATATATATATATATATATTGTTGTATATATAAGACTGTGTGTAGGAAAATGCATGTAAGTATCTGTCTATACACACATATCCATACATACATATGACTGGATGCACATGATGTGTGATAATTAGACCATTTAGGTTTCGACTCTAATGTTGTTCCCATAGTTTGCATCTACTATGTGATATCATGTATTGCTGAATACTGAAACAAAAAAAGAAGGGGGGGGGGGGACACTCAGTCAGTTACAAAGACAAGGGTCCCAGCTGATATGATCAACGGAACAGCTTGCTCATGAAATTAATGTGCAAGTGGCTGTGCACTCCACAGACACATGTATCCTTAATGCAGTTCTCAGGGAGATTCCATGTGACACAGTGTGACAAGGCTGGCCCTTTGAAACAGATACTACTCATTTTTGCCAGCTGTGTGGACTGGAGCAACGTGAAATAAAGTGTCTTGCTCAAGGACACAACATGTCACTGGAAATTGAACTCCTAATTTTATGATTGTAAGCCAAATGTCCTAACCACTAAGCCACGTGCCTTCACCTACTGAAATATACATAACAGAGGAAATAAAGGAGTACCAAGTTAATGCCTACATCTTTTTCGCTTGTCTGTCAACCTCTTTCTTACTCTGTCTGTCTGTCTCTCTCTACATACATACATACATACATGCATACATACATACATACATATGTATAGGCGTATATGCATGCATATACATGTACACATACACATATGTACATGCTTACATGCACACATACATACATACATATCCTTTTCTATTCTAGGCACATGGCCTGAAATTTTGGGAGTGGGAGCCAGTCAATTAGATCGACTCCAGTACACAACCGGTACTTAATTTATTGACCCCCAAAAAGATGAAAGGCAAAGTCGACCTTGATGCATTTTGAACTCAGAACATAGCGATGGGTGAAACACCGTAAAACCTTTCATCCACCACACTAACAATTCTGCCTACTTGTTGCTTTCTTAATAATAATAATAATAGTAATAATAATAATAATATATTCACAGACATGACAGAGCTGGGACCTATATACACTGGAAGCTATGCCAACACTATGGAATAACAACAGAAAAAAGATGGTATAAACGCACGCCAGAAAAGGTCACAGAAAACAAGAAAGCAACCATACTCTGGGATATGCCAATACACACAGATAGAGAAATTAAGGTAAATAGACCAGATATAGTTGTCAAAGATCATGAAGAAAAAAAAATGCTTTCTAATTGATGTATCAATACCAGCAGATGACAACGTTTCCCTAAAAGAAATGGAAAAATTTTCAAAATACAAAGACCTGGAAATAGAGGTAATCTAAAAACAGAAACAATTCCTATCATAGTAGGTGCCTTAGGTATAATAAAAAAATATTCAGACAAATACATAACAAAAACACCAGGACTTACAAATATATATAACATTCAGAAAATTGCACTACTGGGCACTGCACACATCCTACGCAAAACACTTTCAATACAGTAACCATAAGAGCATCACAGCAAACCACAGCACATATCCAAGGCACACAGAGCTGCGCTCGGTAGTGAAGTGAAAGCACGTTATAAAAATAAAACTACTGAACAATAATAATAATAATAATAATAATAATAATAATGATAATGATAATAATAATGATAATAATAATAATAATAATAATAATAATAATAATAAATGCCCTGATGTAGTACCAGGCAGTGGCTCTCATGGTTTTTGATCTTACCTAATTGGAAGTGTTATCAGTCACCAATCATTGTCTCTGTGAGGCTCAAAGTTTGAAGATCATGCTTCACTACCTCGTCCCATGTCTTCCTGGGTCTAGCTCTACCACAGGTTCCCTCCACAGTTAGAGATCATCACTTCTTTACACAGCCGTTCTCGTCCATACGCATCACATGACCATACCAGCGCAGTCGTCTGTGCTGCACACCACATCTGATGCCTCTTACGCCTAAGTATTCTAACAACGATCATCTTTTCTATTATAGGTACAAGGTCTGAAATTCTGAGGAAGGAAGCTAGTCGATTACATCGACCCCCAGTGTTTAACTGGTACTTAATTTATTGACCTGAAATGATGAAAAGCGAAGTTGATCTTGGTGGAATTTGAACTCAGAGCTTAAAGGTGGACAAAATACTTAGCAGCAATTTGTCCTGCATGCTAATGGTTCTGCCAGCTTACTGCCTCAATAATAATAATAATAATAATAATAATAATAATAATAGAAAAAATAAATCAATAAAAGTAATAAAAAAAAAGGCATTAGGGTGTGAGAGGTGGAAATTATCTTAATTTTAGCCCACCCCATTCAAGCATTAAGTTATTTTAACACTTCTATGGAAATGGTCCACATGATGAAATCATTACAAAAGCTCTGTTACACACATTTATTTATTTCTGTTGGTGTTGGTTTTGTTGTTGTTGTTATTGTTGTCTTTTTAAATGAAGAAATTTAATTTGATTCTTAATTTTTAAGGGAAAAGAAAAATGAAAAATATAATAATAAAAGGAAGAGACTGGAAAAATGTAAAGAAGAATGGAAAGAGAATGCTTCCATGAAATGAAGAAAGGATATGGTAAGAAAGGAAGACAGAAAGAAAGAAAGAAAAAGAAAACAAAATCAATTTAAAAATGAAAAGAAAGAAAGAAACGAAGTAAAGGATTAGAGAGAAAGGAGAAAGAATATTTTAGAAAGTAAGTCTACAAAGCAGTATTGATAGTCCTTGGTGAGGGTGCGTGTGGCTGTTATTTCTGGTTTTGTTTAGGGATGGTGTTGGAGTTTACAGCAATATTGGTGTGTTGTAATTGTTGTGGTTGATTATAAAAGCTGTTATTTGTTTGATATTACATATAATACTATGTGTGTATATATATATATATATATATATATATATATATATATACACACACAGTATATATATATATATATATAAAGGCGGCGAGCTGGCAGAAACGTTAGCACGCCGGGCGAAATGCTTAGCGGTATTTCGTCTACTGCTACGTTCTGAGTTCAAATTCCGCCGAGGTCGACTCTGCCTTTCATCCTTTCGGGGTCGATTAAATAAGTACCAGTTACGCACTGGAGTCGGTATAATCGACTTAATCCATTCGTCTGTCCTTGTTTGTCCCCTCTGTGGTGTGTAGCCCCTTGTGGGTAGTAAAGAAATAACACAGTATCTATATATATATATATATATATATATATATATATATAGGAAAATGAAAAAAAGCCAGAATGCTGAACTGGGAGCATAATTTAATAAAGATTTTTTCTAACCGGTTTTCATTGCGATGAAGCAAATTATCAAGAAGAAGGAGAATGAAAATGATTTTTTACAAAGAAGTACAGAAAAGTACAAAATGAAGAAAATAATATATAAAACAATAATATATAAAAAAATAATAATGATATATATATATATCATAGTATTGTATACCATAATATATATTATGGAATGTTATAAGCATATTGGGGTTTGTGTGTGTATATATGTACATACATATATATATATATATATATATATGTGTGTGTGTGTAAGGTGAACGGCAGACGTAAAAGAGGCAGGCGACCCACTTCTTAGCTGAAAGACATCACAGCCACAGGATTGTCCTTATTCTCAGCTGTCCATGGGGTAGAGGACAGGAGAAGGTGACAAGACATTGTGATGACCACAGCACTGCATAGTGTGACACCTGACTAGAAAGAAGAAGAATATATATATATATGTATATATGTATATATATAGGGTGAAAGAGTTGGTATGTGAAAGCACGAGGTTGAATGTATAAAAAGTAAAATAGAATGAAAAAACTGCAGAAGATTTGTATTATATGGTTAAAAAATATATTAAAATCGTCATGTGAGGAAAATGTTATAAAATTTTGTTAGTGACATTGTTTTTGGAGAAATAACCGGTTTCGCATTTTCTTTTCAAATTTCTCAAATTTCTTTACCAATGATGTGTCATCCATTTGCTATGGTGTGATGTAGAAGAGTTCGAAACAGGGGAGGTAATCAAGGGTTTTTTTTTTTTTCGGTATAAGGGATATAATCAAAAATGTTGGGAATGATTAGGTTCTGTTAATTTAACATGATTTGGTTTTGATAGAATAAAATGCTAGAAATGGTTAAGCATTGGCTTATATTTTTCAATGAAGTATGTTTATGTCTATATATATATATATATATATATAATTTTTTTTATCTTTAGCTGGTTTCGGTCATTAAACTGTGGCCATACTGGGGCCACTGCCTTGAAGAAATTTTGGTCAAATGTATCTACCCCAATACTTATTTTTTCAAGCCTAGTATTTATTCTATAAATCATTATTGCCAAATTGCTAAGTTACAGGGACCAATTCCAGTTATCAAGCGGTGGTGGAAGACAAACAATCACAAAGACACTCCTATACATACACTCACACACACACACACACACACATCTCTCTCTCTCTCTCTCTCTCTCTCTCTCTCTCTCTGTATATATATATATATATATATATATATATATATATATATATATATATATATATATATATATATAAATTATTAAGGTGGCTATTTGCAATTTGCAACCTAAAGCCTACAAGTATAGTTGTCACTAAAGTAGCTGAGGCTGCTAGTAAGCACCAGCATTGCTAGAAACAACAGTCAAAACAACTCTTAGCCACTTGAGAGCACATTTCTAATGGCTGACAAGGGAGACAGGCACCCTCCCTATGGCAAGTAAGATGGAGCCATATCAGTGCTGATTTCAGATTTAATTAATCTTCATCTGTGACTCATTACTCCGTCAGGTTTCTCTCAGTTTCCGGTAACCAAATCTATTCACAAGGCTTTGATTTGCCTGAGGCTACAGTCGAAGACACTTGCCCAAGGTGTTTAAATATATATGTGTGTGTGTGTGTGTGTGTGTGTGTGTGTGTGTGTGTGTGTGTGTGTATATATATATATATATATATATATATATATAATTAGATGATAAAACAAATGGTTTATACCTTCCGTTTACCGGTAAAGCATGATCACTTTCATAGTGTTTGTTATATGTATTAGCTTAATGTAGCGATTAATAAAATTCTCATATCTTCCATCTGACATTAACCAAGTATATATATATATATATAGATATATATATATACATATATATATATATATATATATATATATATATATATATATATATATATATATATATATATATGTGAATACACACACAAAGTGCAAAAGTCTCCAGCCACATTAAACTATTGTAAATGTCTACTAATTGATAACTTATAAGTGGATGTTTCACATTGCATTTTTTACGGATGAAACATTGGCCTTGTTGGAATCCTTTCCATACCTAATAATTATATTTTGTAGTCGGGGTTCTGAATGAAAGAGGAAGATGCAAGACGATCACCAAAAATGGCCATGCTAAAGTTTTCGTCCACCACACACAAACCAATCAAAATACAGTGTTTTAAAACAGAAAAATGTCCATAATGAAAATTTATAATATAATGTTCATTTCAACAAGTTACTGTAGATTGTTAATATCTCATGTAGCTTCTCTTATCTTGGATAATTGCTTCAATGCACCTGGGAAGAGATGTATACAAATCCTTCATCTTCACAGGCATGAGATGCCATTCTCTCTGGCTGAGCTTCCACAATTCTCCAAGATTGCGTGGATTCTTCTGACGAACTCTTCTCTTTAGTTCTGTCCACATTTGCTTGATGATATTTAAGTCAGAGCTCTGAGCTGGCCAATCTTTCAATACGATAACATCTTTATCAGCCAGACTCTGCTGTGTTGCACACAATCTGTGGCATGGAGATCTGTCATGTTGAAAAATCTTACCTTCATCTAAGTCTGGTATCAAATTGTCCTTCAGCAACTGAATGTATTTGACACTATTCAAGTTACTGTTTTAACTAACGTCCTTGAGCCATCACATTTTATGCATCCTCAAAGCATCAGACGCTTACTCCCAAACTTCACTACTTTTGTTGTGTAACATGGGTTGTTTCACTGTCAGAAGGTCTCTAGGAAAGCAAAATGACCCATGTTGCACCATGAAAACAGTGAAGTTTAAGTGTGTGTGTGTGGGGGGGGGTCGTCTCGCATCTTCTCCTCTCATTCAGAACCCCTACTACAAAATATAAGAATTAGGTATGGAAATAACTCTGACAGGGCCAACGTTTCATCTGTAAAAAACTCAAAGCAAAACATCCACTTATAAGTTGGCAATTAGTAGAAATTTACAATAGTTTAAAGTGGCTGAAAACTTTTGCACAATACTTTGTGTGTATATATATATATATATATATATATATATATATATATATATATATATATATATATATATGTATGTATATATTGGGTTGGCAATTAAGTTCCCGCCATTCTTTAAAATTCAAATTTTTTTAAAGGTTTAATGAAAAATAACAACTAATTAATCAATAATGTATTCACCCTTGTTGTTTACAACTTCTTCCCAATGTTAAACAAGATTTTCAATACTTCGCTGATAGAAATCACCCGATTTAGACTTCAAAAATTGACCTAACCAAGCTTTCAATTCTGCATCAGTATTGAACGAATCTCTGTGCAAAGCATTTGAAAGAAATTGAAAGACGTGGAAATCCGTTGTGTCAAATCAAGAGAGTATGGTGGGTGTGGCAGCACTTCCCAGCCATGCATTTCAATGGCTTCCTTGGTCATATTGGCTATATGAGGGCGGTCGTTGTCGTGCAGCAGAAGATCTCCATGCTGCTGATTAGGTCTTTTCTCTTGAATAGCCATGTTGAGTCCTTCTATCTGTTGAACATAGAGTTCTGTGTTGACTGTTTGGTTCCTTTCAAGCAATTCATAATGGATAATCCCTTCCCAGTCCCACCATACTCACAACATCGGTTTACACAGATGAAGATCTTATCTCTGGTGCAGTGTCACTTGTTTACCAAGGCTAAGATGGAGTGACTCTCCATCTAAGAATATCTGAAGAAGCAATTGTATTCCGAAATATCATAGGACTATGGATAACTAAATTACAACAGGTATATAGTCCATTTTTTTGTATTATAGTGTATTGTTGTACCATTCAAAACTTGGTATATATATATATATATATATATATATACCATGCATGTGCTGTCAGTAATTACTCAGGGTAGGCAGTTGGCGACCTTTATGTAGTAAAACACACAAAAAATAAGCAAAACACAGATGTACGACTGAGTTGAAGGCAGATCTATTTCTGCCTTTATAGCACGTAAAGAAAATGGTGTTGAAAGAGTGTACACATCACGTCAACTACAGCAGTACTATGTGTAGCTTAAATACTGAGATTGGAAAGTAGGGGTGAATTATGCTTACTTAATCTACAAGAAAATAAAATATTTTGCCTTTTATACATAGTAATCAGACTAACCTTCTGATGCACCTAATTTTATTGAATTGGGTGCATATTTTGCCAAGAGAGGAGAATGTTGCTATCAATCTATTTTATTCAAGGCAGGCACTGCCTACCTTGCCTACCTAGGTGGCAGATCTCTGATATATATATATATATATATATATATATATATATATTTTTTTTACTTTCGTCTTCCTTTCTTCTGTCTCCTGTTTCTGATGAAGAGTTTTGCTCGAAACATAAAACCACTATTCTTTCCTTCCTTGAACGTCTGCTAATACTTTGCATGTACCAAGTCCTCGCATTGTTGTTTTTTCTTGTTGCATTTTACCATGTTTTTTGGGGATTAACTACATATATATATATTATATATATCATATATATATATATATATATATATATATATATATATAGCTTCTTTCAGTTTCTGCTAACCAAAATCCACTCATAAGACCTTCTGGGTGCTGTAGAAGAAAACATTTGGCCATGGTAGGACTGAATTTGAAACCACATGGTTGAGGAGTTCGCTGTGTATGTGTGTATATGTGTGTGTGTGTGTGTGTGTGTGCATACATCTAGATGTGTACTGTACATGTATATGTATGTATACGTGCATACAGGTGTGTGTATGTGTGTATATATACATACACTTGCATATGTGTGTCTCCGTATATTTATGTGATTTTGTATCATAAGTACTGTGTATGTATGTGTGTGCATGCATATATATATATACACACATATACATATATATGTATATATACACATACACCCACAAACACACGCGTACATGCACACACACACACAGATCTGAGTATCTGTGAATATATGCTTTTTATTTGTTTATCATTGTTCTTGGTGGTGTCATTGTCGATATGATTGCTGTTGTGTATTCTGTTATTGTTGTTGTTGTTGTCAGTTTATTGCAGGAATTTGGGACTTCAGCATTTATTAATTTGATATATTAATTTTGAGGAACTTACATTGTGCAGTTTGTATAATGGTATGTAGTGGTGGTGGTGATGATGGTGGTGGTGGTTGTGTGGTAGTGGTGGTAGTGTGGTAGTGGTGGTAGTGTGGTGGTAATTGTGTTAATGGTCTTGTGGTGGTGGTAGTGGTGATGTTGCTGGTGGTAGGGTTAGGGTTAGGGTTAGGGTATTGGTTGTGGTGGTAGTGTGGTGGTGGTGGTTTCGGTGATGGTAGTCATGATGATAATATTGATGAAATGCTATTAACAATAATAGTATTTGTAGTGGTGTTAGTATTAATATCACTACTACTTGGCACGCCAGGCAAAATGTTTAGCAGCATTTTATCTGCCTATACATTCTGAGTTCAAATTCTGCCAAGGTTGGCTTTGCTTTTCATCCTTTTGTGGGCGATAAATCAAGCACCAGCGAAACACTGGGGTCAACATAATCGACTAGTCCGCTCCCCCAAAATTTCATGCCTTGTGCCTTTAGTAGAAAGGATTATTATTATTATTATTATTATTATCATCTCTTTATCATAGGTATTTTGGAGCTCCTGGAGTCTTGCATGCATAGCAGGCTTACCACCTGCAGCCTATGGTACCATGCTATCCGTTCTTTTCAGCTATCTAATTCTTTTCTGATTATTCTGGCTGTGCCAAGGAGGCAAACCTTTTATAACAGTTCTGTTGGGCACTCTATTCCAATTTCCTTTATATTCCTCTTGATGCCTTCTGATACTGTTCCCAAGGACCCAACAATAATTGGCACTATCTTCACCTTCCTCATATTCTATAGCTGGGCTATTTCGTACTAAAGAGGGTTGTATCAATGTATCCTTTTGCTTTCCTTCTTGACTATTTGTGGGTCAAAGAGGCATGCAACATCAACTATATAGCACATGTGGTGCATTTTGTCGACCACCACTAGGCCCAGTCTGTTATGCTCTAGCACCTGATCTGTTTGGATTGGGAAATCCCAGAGGATTTTGCTAGTCTCTAACTCCACCACCCTCTGTGGTTTGTACTCATACCACATGTTACCTCTCTCTAGCCCCCACTTTTCACCCAGTTTCCAATGTAGCACTTTCGCTACCTGGCCATATTGCCTCAACTTGTCATGGTTATTATTATTATCATTATTATTATTATTATGGTGAGCTGGCAGAATTGTTAGCACACTGGCAAAATGCTTAGCGGTATTTCATCTCCTGCTATGTTCTGAGTTCAAATTCCATTGAGGTTGACTTTGCTTTTCATTCTTTTGAAGTCAATAAAATAAGTACCAGTTATGCACTGGGGTCGATGTAATTGACTCATCCTCTCACCCCAAGGTGCTGCCCTTGTGGCAAAATTTGAAATCATTATTATTATTATTAATATTGCTATGGTGAGCTGGCAGAATCATTAACACATCAGGCAGAATGCTTAGCAGCATTTCATCCATCCTTACATTCTGAGTTCAAATTCCACCAAGGTTGACTTTGCCTTTCATCCTTTTGTGGTTGATAAATTAAATACCAGTGAAACACTGGGGCCAACATAGTCAACGAGTCTCCTCCCTCCAAATTTCAGGCCTCGTGCTTTTAGTAGAAAGGATTATTATTATTATTAATGTTAAGGTTGCAAGCTGGAATATTTGTTAGCACCGTGGGCAAAATGCTTAACAGCATTTCGTCTGTCTTTACATTCTGAGTTCAAAATCCGCCAAGGTGGACTTTGTCTTTCATCCTTTCGGAATTCATTAAATAAGTACCAGTTGAGTACTGGGGTTGATGTAATCAACTTACCACTTCTTTAGAACATGCTGGCCATGGGCCAAAATTTGAAACCATTATTACTATTATTATCATTATTATTATTATTATTATTATTAGTAGTAGTAGTAGCAGTAGTGGCGGGGTAGTGGTGATATTGATAAATTGGTATTCAGAATGATAGTATTGATGATGGTGGTGATGGTGATGGTGATGGTCATAGTGGTGGTGGTGGTGGTAGTAGTAGTAGTAGTGGTTATAGTGTTGGTGATTCCGATGTGTGATGATGGAGGTGGTGGTGGCACCGATGGCAGTAGCAGTGTTGTTGTTGCTGTTGTTGTTGGTGGTGGTGGTGGTAGTGGGGGCTGTGGCTGTGGTAGTGGTTGTCACTTGTTTTCATTCTATGAATGGAAAGGATCAGAAATAGAGTGTGCGTGTGTCTGTGTGCATTTGTCTATATTGTTGAATTAATGTGTTTGTGTGTGTGTGTATATATGTATGTGCATGTTTGTATGTGGATGTATGTGTATCAGTGTGTGTGTTTGTGTGTGCCTGCATGTATGGGACATGTGCATATTGTGTGTGTGTGTGTATGTCTATATTATTGAATTAATGTGTTTGTGTGTGTATGTGTATCAGTGTGTGTGTGCATTTGTGTGTGTGTGTGTGTGTGTGTGTGTGTGTGTGCGTGTTGGTGTATATGTATGACTGCAAGCATGTGTATGGATGTGAGCATGAATGTGTGTTTGTATGCCTGTGCATGTATGCTTGTGAGTTCTTTTGAAAGTTGCAGTGTGTGTGTGTGTGTGTGTGTGTGTGTGTGTGTGTGTGTGTGTGTGTATGTGCGTATGTGTGTGTATGCGAGTGTGTGAGTGTCTGTGAGTGAGTATGCATGTGAATGTGGGAATGAGTATGTGCATGTGTGTATATGTGTGTGTGCATGTGTGCATGTATGGTGAATTTGTGTGTGTATGTGTGTTTTTATGTGTGTGCATGTATGGTGAGTTTGTGTTTGTATCAGTATGCGTGTGTGTGTATGGATGTGTATGCATGTCTATGAGTGCGTGCATGCGAGTGTGTGTGTGAGTGTTTGTGAGTGCGGATATGTGTGAATGTGAGAATGAGTTTATGTGTGTGTGTGTGGATGTGTACGTGTATGTGTGTGCGTGAGAGTGTGTGTGTGTGAATGTGAAAATGAGTATGTGCATGCGTGTATGTATGTGCATGTGTGTTCATGCATGGTGAGTTTGTGTGTGTATCAGTATGTGTGTATGTGTGTGTGTGAGAGTGTGTGGGAGTCTGTGAGTGTGTAGGTGTGTGAATTTGAGAATGAGTATGTGTCAGTGTGAGTGTATGCTTGTGTTTATTTTTATTTGGGTGTGTGTGCGTGCGCATATCTGTATGTGTGTGTGCATGTTACTATGTGTATTTGCATGATTGTGCATGTCTATGCATTGGCATGTGCATGCATGCATGTGTGTGTGTGTGTGTGCACACGTGCATGTGTATATATATGAGTGTGTGTGTGTATGTGTGTGATATTTATGACAAAGTTAAAAATGATTTATTCAACACTAAATTAGAAATTGAACAAAATGCTAAATTTTACAACGAAAATGAAAATTACTAAAAAAAAAAAAGGTATAAGAAATTTGAAAAAATTCAAATAAAAAGTGTGATGTTGACAGTAGTGATGATGATGTTGATGATGATGATGATGATGGTGGTGGTGATGAGGAGGATAATATAGGCACCATCAACATGATGATAGGGATGATGATAATGACTACTCTGATGATGATGATGGTGATAGTGATGCTAATAGTGATGATGGTAATGATGAAGATGATGCGGGTTTTTTCTTTATTTTAGATATCGCTATTCTGCAATGCAGTGGTGTTAGAATTAGTTAAAACAAGATTCCCAGATTGATTGTGTTCTATCATGGTCTCGAAACATAGTGTGACTTGATCTCAGTTCTGCAAATTAATAAAGAACACTAATTAATTATACAATGGCAATCACTCTAGATAAAGATTGGAGGGCTGTAGGGCAATGAAAAACTGATTTGGTTTCAATTCACTCTCACAGCTTATGTGTTTGGAATAAAATTATGAAGGTGGCAATTCTTGAAAATTTCCTAATTTTGCTGCTTTACCAAATAATATAAATCACAGAAAGTCATACCAAAAAAGGTAAAAAAGAAAACAGCAAATGAGATTTTTATATGTACATACATACATACATACATATATACACTCTTTTACTCTTTTACTCGTTTCAGTCATTTGACTGCAGCCATGCTGGAGCACCGCCTTTAGTCGAGCAAATCGACCCTAGGACTTATTCTTTCTAAGCCTAGTACTTATTCAATCGGTCTCTTTTGCCGAACCGCTAAATTACGGGTGAGTAAACACACCAGCATCGGTTGTCAAGTGATGCTGGGGGACAAACACAGACACACAAACATACACAAACACACACACACATACACACACACACACATATATATACGATGGGCTTCTTTCAGTTTCCATCTACCAAATTCACTCACAAGGCTTTGGTCGGCCCGAGGCTATAGCAGAAGACACTTGCCTAAGGTACCACGCAGTGGGACTGAACCCGGAACCATGTGGTTGGTAAGCAAGATACTTACCACACAGCCACTCCTGCACCTATATATATATATATATATATATATATATATATATATATATATATATATATACACACACATAGATGTCTTGCAAACAACTTGCAGATGCAAGTGCTACCAGTTGAGAACTCCGCATACCGGAAGCAAGCAAGCCTACCTCTCGACGGCATCAATGCGCCCCCCCACTCACTGATATGAGGCCCTGCTTGCTAGATCAACTGGTTATTAAAAACAAAGCTCAATATTTCTCCAGCCATCGCTCATCATCTCTTTTTAACCAAATCCAGTGGCTAACCTTCTCCACTGTACTTTGGATATCGGTCATGGTGGTATTTACCTTATGACAAGCTAGGCCTAACGATAACAACAGTCGTTTCACACTGTGTCCTACAAACCCTCTACATCCAACTTCGATTGGAAAATGCTCCACTTTCCAGCCTGCGTCTTCACATTTCTAGAGGAGATTTACATAACGGTCAATTTTTCGAGCCCGCGCGGTGTCCATATTATCTTCATGAGGAACCGTTAACTTGACTAGATTTACAACTTTCCTTCTTTCACATCACATTAAAATGTCCGGTTTTTCCGTAACTGGGATGGGAAAGAATGCCTGGCTCCCAGGTAAATCTACAGTCACTTCCCAATAGTCGTTCCACTTTTCATTTCTCACAGGAAGTATCTTGTTCTTTTTCTTGAAACGGATCCGCTGACCTGAGCGCACGAAGGTAATAAAATCTCTAGATGGTTCTTTCAACGGTTTTTTCTCAGTGTTATTGAGATGAATTTGGTTCTTCATAGCATTGAAGATAACCTTCAGGACCAGGTTGCGTCTCCATGTATATCTATTCAATGCTAAGAAACAGTTGGAAAGAATATGTTTCAGTGTTCCGACCTTTCCGCATTTGCATATGTCATTCTCTGAGACGTTCCATCTTATGAGATTCCTAGGTGATGGCAAACCATCATAAGATGAACGAATCAGGAAACTTAGCCTAAATGTCGTCCACTTCCATATTTCATCCCAACGTATATGTGTATATATATACATATGTATATATATATATATATATATATATATATTCAAGATTGAATATGGTACTAATATTTAGGCACCAGAATATCGTATGGTATGGTATTATACAAAAACCATTCCAAAAGGATAGGTGATCAAAAAATCAAAATAAGCAACACGGATTTCTCACAGGAAGTTTCTTGTTCTTTTTCTTGAAACAGATCCGCTGACCTGAGCGCAATCATCTTTGAAATTCGTGTTGCTTATTTTGATTTTATATATATATATATATATATATATATATATAAATAGAAGGGTATATAAGGATACATCAGGTTCATATTTAGTGTTCTTTGTGAGAGTAGTCGAGTTCATTTCAGATATTCTCCTTTTAAAAATCATCTCCAGCTAATTGTTGAGAGGACATTTGTGTTATACTGTCTGAGTGCACTTGCTATTGTTATTACTATCATCATCATCATTATTATTATTATTGTTAAAGCAGTGAACTGGCAGAATTGTTAGCACACCCGCAAAATGCTTAGTAGCATTGTGTTTGTCTTTACATTCTGAGTTCAAATTCTCCTGGGTTCGACTTTACCTTTCATCCTTTCAGGGTTAATAAAATAAATACCAGTGAAACACTGGGGTTGATGTAATCGACTTATCTCCTCCCTCTGTATTTGCTGACCTTGTGCCAAAATTTGAAACCAATATTTTACCATGGTCAAACCTGATACTCAGAGCAACTGGAAACGAATGATATTGCTTGTATGACAGCAACAATCACTTTATGATGTATTATATTATATCAAGACAAGGTGACACAAACATACACACTCTCACATGCACATACATACATACATACATACATGCATAGGAATCTACAGCAACTCTATTCAGATTACAAGTTCAAGTTTTTTCCTGTAATTATTGGGGCACTGGGATGTGTAATACACTGCCTAAATACCAACCTTGAAAACTTAGGCTTCTCAAAACCAGAAAGAAGAAAGCTGATTCAAAGATTACAAATCCAAGCCATCACTGGAACTATAAAAATCTGTAAAACTTTCCAGAAGTTTATCATTTAAGTATATATGCGCATGTGTAGACATGCAACTATATGCATGAGAATACATATATAAAGCAAATCTTACAAATCTGCACGTATACATACCTGCATACATACATACATACATACATACATACAAAAATAAATATCCTGTTGTTGATGTTGAAATTCTAATGAAGGAGCCTTGGATCTAGGTTAGAAACCGAATCTTTCTCTATTGGCAAGATATCTTGAAATGAAACTGAATAATGACATACATACTTGCATACATACATATGTACGTACATACATACATACATAAATACATACATCCATACATACATGCATATGTACAAACATATACAAGACAGACAGATAGATAGATAAATAGATAGATAGATAGATAGATAGATAGATAGATAGATAGGTATATGCACTATGTTTATAAGTTAACAAAGAAAGAGATGCAGTGTGCTAAATAGACAAATTAACAGAGAAGTATTCATTATTTAAACCATCGTTAGTAGAAACAGCTAAATTAGCAGAGCTCAACAACAACTGTTGCTTTTCTTCTATCAGGAACGTGTTTCAGAAATTTAATCACATAGAAATAACTCCAGAAGTGTTTAGGGGATTATTATTATTATTATTATTATCACCATTGCTATTATTATTATTATTATTATTATTATCACCATTGCTATTATTATTATTATTATTATTATTATCATAGCTATTATTATTATTATTATTATTGCTATTATTATTATTATTGTTATTATTATTATTGTTATTATTATTATTATTACTATTATTTTATGGTTTATTTCCATTTTGATTTAACTTTTCAATTGTCTTTTGTTTTTGTTGTTTTTCAAATCATTATTATTATTTGCCTTATTATTATTATTACTATTATTATCATTATTATTATTATTTATTTATTTATTTTTCTTAATTAAATAGTTTTGAAATGTTTTGATTGCCAGCAAGTTGTTTTAATTAATAGAAATAGTATTTGCAATTTTCTTGAAGAAATCTCTATCTATTTTACAAAACACCGTCGGGTATATTAGTCATTAAAGATTATTTATTCCATTGCAAGACTTCTCATCAAAGACGAAAGCAAAGCAAGAATAGAACAAAACAAAACAAAACAAAAAAAAAAACAGGAAAAAACAACAAACCAACAAACAAATCAAAACAAAACTACAACAATGATAATAATAATAATGATGATGATGATGATAGTGATATTAGTAATAATGATGATGATGATGATGAGGATGATGATAAACAAAAACAAGAAGCAGAAACAAACACTAACAGCAAACACCCACCTTGCTCGAAATAGTTACTTTTGTTTTATCCATTTTGTTTAAAGACAATTTTCCATTAATTTTCTGTTTATATATAAAATCACAGTTGTTATTAGTTCTCTGTGAGTTAAGTAATGGAACGAAACAGTTGTTAATGTTACTGCATGGAAAATACCTGAAACAAAAAAGAAGGAAAAAAGAAAAAGAAGACAAAAATAACAAAACAGAACAAAACAAAACAGTTATTTCAAAAATATGTAGCACATATGTTATAGAGATGGATTTAATTTGATGGTTTCTGTAGAGTTTTTCACTGTTAAACTGACCTTGAAAGATCCCTTGAGTGCAGTGTGTATGAGTGTATGAATGTGTGAGCTTATGTGTGGATATGTGCTGGTGTGGCTGTGTAGTAAGAAGCTTGCTTCCCAACCACATGGTTCCCGGTTCAGTCCCACTGTGTTATAGCTTGGGCAAGTGTCTTCTACTATAGCCTCAGGCTGACCAAAGCCTTGCAAGTGGATTTGGTAGACGGAAACTGAAAGAAGCCCGTCGTATATATATATGTATATATATGTGTATGTGTGTTTGTGTTTGTCCCCCCAGCATCGCTTGACAACCGATGCTGGTGTGTTTAGGTCCCCGTAACTTAGCGGTTCGGCAAAAGAGACCGATTGAATAAGTACTAGGCTTACAAAGAATAAGTCCTGGGGTCAATTTGCTCGACTAAAGGCGGTGCTCCAGCATGGCCGCAGTTAAATGACTGAAACAAGTAAAAGAGTTATGTGTGGATATGTGCTGGTGTGGCTGTGTGGTAAGAAGCTTACTTCTTAAACACATGGTTCCAGGTTCAGTCCCACTGTGTAGTAGCTTGGGCAAGTATCTTCTACTGTAGCTTCAGGCTGACCAATGCTTTGTGAGTGGATTTAGGAGGTGGAAACTGAAAGAAGCTTGTCATATATATATATATATATGTTTATGTATGTGTATGTGAGTATGTTTATAAATGTATGCATGAGTGTTTGGTAACAAGCTTGCTTCCTGACCACATGGTTCCAGGTTCAGTCCCATCCCCTGGCACCTTGGTTAAGTGTCTTCTACTATAGCCTCAGGCTGACAAATGCCTTGTGAGTGGATTTGATAGAAGGAAACTGAAAGAAGCTTGTTGTTTATATATACAGGGTGTTTGGGCTAAATTTAACAATTTTTTTTATGTCTCATTTTTTCAAGAGCAGCTTGATGTATCATTGAAGAGTCAACAGCGTTGGAGAGCATAAAGAGTTGTGGTTGAGAAAAAGCTAGCTGACACGGAGGACTGGAAGCCATCTGAATTGGAAAAGAGTCACCTGTATTATGATGATTCACACTAGGTATCAAAATGCTGACATCATGACTGTTTCTCTATGCTCTGTGAGCACTATAAAGTCTGCAAGATGCGACAGGGACATCTGGAAAACTAAGTTCCCCTAAACTGTGATGGTATTTGGGTGTGTTGCCCATGAGGGTGATATAACTTTGCTCCACATCTTTGAACAGGGTTCAATTCAGATGGCTATGTGAAGCCACTGGTGGAGGCGCAATGGCCCAGTAGTTAGAGCAGCAGACTCACAGTTAGAGGATTGCGGTTTCAATTTCCAGATTGCTGTTTCGATTGTGTGTTTATTGAGTGAAAACACCTAAAGCTCCATGAGGCTCTGGCAGGGGGTGGTGGCAACCCCCTGTTGTATTCTTTTGCCCCAACTCAGCAAAGGAGAGTGACAGAATGAGAACCAGGTTTAAAAGAACATGAAAATAAGTACTGGGATTAATTCAGTTGACTAAAAATTCTTCATGGTGGTGCTCCAGCATGACAGCAGTCTAATGACCGAAACAAGCAAGAGATAAAATAAATCATGATTTTGCCTTTTAGGACAATATCCATTCTATTTTGGCTGCTGCTTTTAGAATGGCAAACAACAAAGGAAAGACTCCCTCTTTGGTAAAAAAAAAAAAAGGTTTTTAAGGTTTTAGCTATTCTTTCTTGCCGGCGTCATGTGATAGACTCACAGGCAAAAACCATTGGCCACCTGGCTTCAACAATACACCACAACCACAAAACCACTCATTGCCTGTGTGCCAGCTTCTATGTTACCTTATGCATGTGGAAGCAACAATCATCATTAAACCACCATCAATGCAACATCAACAATGCGCAATACATTCATAAATCTACAAAGACTCACTGAAATAGTTCTTTCTGACTATATTGCCAGGCTTTGATCCTACACAACAGTTGCATACATATGTATACATTTGTATATATGGGTATATATATATATATATATATATATATATATATATATATATATATATATATTTACATCTGTATATGTGTGTGTGTGTGCATATATATATATATATATATATATATATATATATATATATATATATATTTACATCTGTATATGTGTGTGCATATATATATATATATATATATATATATGCAAACATGCACATATATGTATGTGTGTGTGTGTGTATATATATATATATATTTGTCGGATTACAATAGGTGGCATATGATTGTCAGTAAATAATAAATAGGTATTTTGTTGCTGAGCGGTGTGTATATTTACCATAAAACCTATGTATGAATGCATGAGTATATTATACATTATATGCATTCATGTATGCATATATATACATATATATATATATATATATATATATAGACACACATATATATATATATATATATATATATATACATACATATATATACATACATATACATATACATATATACATATACATACATACATATACATACATACATATATACATACATACATATATACATATACATACATACATATATACATATACATACATACATATACATACATACATATATACATACATATATACATATACATACATACATATACATACATATACATACATACATATAAACATATACATACATACATATACATACATATATACATATACATACATATACACACACACACACACACACACACACATATATATATATATAGGCATATATATATGCATATATATGTATTTTTGTTGCTATTGATGTCATGATGGCCAACCAGGCACCAGAAGTATGTATACATATAATGGTACTCACATGTACACATACAGACATACACAGTAAGATTATACACACACACACACGAGTGAATGTATGCATAATTATATACAAAAATATATATAGAAGCTTATATCTATGTGTATATTATTACCTACATGTACATACATAAATAGTGTATATGTACATGTGTGTGCATATACATATATATATATATATATATATATATATAGATAGATATATGTATATGCACATATATATTTCTCTATCTATCTATCTATATATATATATATATATACGCACTCATATATATAAAGAGACACACATACACACACACATATATATAGGTATATATATATTTGTGCATACATATATGTATACATACACATATATACACCTATATATATATATATATATATATATATATATATATATATATATATATATGCATACCTATATCACAATAGAATGGAAAGCGGCAGCATACGTGCATACAATGATGGTGCATGTAAAGACACAATGAATGAAAATGCTTTTGTGTACATAAACAGAGAATTATGGTATCCAGGATGAGAAAGTAAGTAACTGAAGAGAACTACCTTCTCTTACTTTCCATCACTGCTTCTCCCTCACACTCCTTCTCTTTCTCTTTCTCTCTATTTCTCTGCCTCACCGTTTCTTATCCAACATACTCCCATGCACCACACAAAACTCCATTCCTTCCGCCACACATATTTAGGGCTATCCTCTAGATGACAGTTGCATTCTAAAACTTTGGGCTTTTATTCAAGATTCTATCTTTTACCATAATCCAAGACATCAATAGCATACAACAGAAAAGAGTTATTATATAATCTTTCGCATTGTCAGCGTACACAATAGAACAAAACTCAAAGAGCCCGGAGAAAGTCAGAGAATATTCTTAAACCATATTCTGTCGTGTTATTCCTTTTGCAAGGAAACCGTTTGCAGGGCCTAATTCTTATTGTTGGTCTGCAACAATGGTGCTGTAGAATAGTACGTATTCTTAGCCAATCAATGAGTGATGATGGAATGAAGAATCAAAGAGATTCTCCTTCTCTGACAATAAGTAAGGTCAGTCAAAGAGAGAGACAATATACTTGTGACATACCATATATGGTAAACATAAACATTACAGACAACTGAAAGCAAAAGTGTTCTTAATTCTATGTACGTATGTGAATGTAAGATTGTAATACACGCTGCTGCTGCTGTTGCTGGTGGTGGTGGTGATGCTGTTGTGGTTGATCTTGAAGATGATGATGATGACAATGATGGCAATGAAGATGATGATGATGATGATGATGATGAGAACAATGATGATGAGAACAATGATGATGATGGT
The DNA here is from genome assembly GCF_046866305.1 of Octopus bimaculoides. Classification (NCBI taxonomy): domain Eukaryota; kingdom Metazoa; phylum Mollusca; class Cephalopoda; order Octopoda; family Octopodidae; genus Octopus; species Octopus bimaculoides. The sequence goes on from NC_142940.1 coordinate 39,549,334, forward strand.
GGTAGTGATGATGATGCGATGATGATGATAAGAATAAGAATATTCTTATTATCATCATTATTATTATTATTATTGAAAACAATAATAGCAATAAACATAATGGTCGGGCCTCAGGGGTGCACAGTCCAAAAAAAGGAAAGGAAATCTGAAGATAGAGTTATATATATATATATATATATATATATATATATATATCTACATATACACACACATGCATGTGTGTGTGTATATATATATATATATATATATATATACACACAGACACACGTGTGTGCATATATATATACCTGTTTGTGCATATATATATATATAAGGTGTGCATGTGTGTATGAATGATTTTGTATGTTTATCGATGTGTATGTGTGTGAATGTATCTTCACATACATGTATACTATCTTGGTTTGTTTTTATGCACACACAAACATACACACATGTATGTATGTATGTATCTATCTATCTATCTGTGCCTATGTCTCCCTATATATATATCTGTGTGAGTGAGTGAGTCTGTGTGTGTGTGTGTGGATGTGTGCATGTGTATCCATGTGTATATATAAACACACACATGCATACACATATTGAATGCACAAAGAGGGAAAGGTAAATATCATAAGGATCGAGGAATTATAGATAAAGAATTACGAAACAACAGCAGCAGCAGTAGTAGTAGTAGTAATAGTAGTAGCAGTAGTAGTAAATAAAAAATAAACAATGCAAACAATATTATTAGGGGCAGCTAGGATACTTTGAAAGGTTCTTGGCATCTAAGGTTACTTGTTGTAGCCAGATATTTTCTTTTCCAATAGTCTAACATGTGGTGCATATCATCATCATCATCGTTTAACGTCCGCTTTCCATGCTAGCATGGGTTGGACAATTTGACTGAGGACTGGTGAAACCAGATGGCAACACCAGGCTCCAATCTAATTTGGCAGAGTTTCTACAGCTGGATGCCCTTCCTAACGCCAACCACTCAGAGAGTGTAGTGGGTGCTTTTACGTGTCACCCGCACAAAGGCCAGTCAGGCGGTACTGGCAATGGCCACACTCGAAACGGTGTCTTTTATGTGCCACCCGCACAAGAGCCAGTCCAGGGGCACTGGCAACGGCAACGTATGTGAAATAATAACAATAATGATAATAATAATAGGGCTACAGCAAATATTCTGCTCAATACCACAGATTTACTTGTCAATTGTTTGACCTTAACCAGTTGAGCATGTCCCCTAGTGGCTGACGATATGTGCATCTCTGATCACGAGCAGAAGTAGTTGGGGAGCATCATAGCCATGTGTTCAGAGGAACGTTTTGGGGTTTGAATAATTCACCTCTGGAAACACGGGTGTATCGTTCATCATCCTTAAACAAACCTTATTCAGAGACCTTTTGATTGGGATGGGCTACTCGACCTGAAGAAAATTCTAACTGGGCCCCACCTGCAAGGTCATACACTGTTTATCTTGATATAAGATCACCATGTCGTGCACATATGATTGTGATGCATGTGCCTGGTGTACCCTTATCAGACGGGTAGTCATGATGGGTATATTGGGCTTCATATACTTTACCCCCATGTCACTTTGATGGCATGCACTGCTCTCTCATTCAATAATAATAATAATAATAATAATAATAGTCAGAGCCCTGGGAATAGTGAGTAAAAATCTTGAGAAGTACACGGAACAAATAGGGGTTGCAATAAGGGTGGAGCACTTGCAGAAAACAGCACTGCTTGGAACTGCTTGAATGCTTGGAAAAGATGGTGCTCGAAAAATAAGGGGGTGTTACCTTAGTTCACTGGTAGTGAACAGCTGACACTGTAGTACATCTCCAGCGTTAGAAGCTGGGCAAAGACAATAAAATAATAATAATAAGGATGGTGATTTCAAATTTTGGCATAAGGCCATCAATTTCAGGTTTTGAGTAGTAGATGTTTTATTTTCGCCAGCACATGATGTGAGCCATTCTGAGGATCTTGTTGTAAAGCATCTGACCAAACAAAGACTGTGACTGAGTGGCAGCCTTCTGAAAATCATCGACGCTATTAGAGGAAGATGCATACATTTCACAGGATGCTTCTGGAAATGTAAGCAAGAGCTCGTTAGCATTACACTCCAATGGACACCTTGACACGGACAGACATGGGTTGGTAGTCTACTAAAAAGAAAATTTCAATGACCAGCACAGTATGGACATGAGACGTAATTCAGCTGACTCTACAAAATGCTATGTGAAAAAAAAAATCATGACTGGGTCAATCAAATATAAGCCAGCTTAATCTGATAATCCTAGAGAATCTGTAAAGGAAACTAGTCAGAGTTTAAGATTTTCTGTTCTCCAGATCTAATACAGTATATAATGTAAGACTGTGAAAACTTATCAAAAATATTTTGGAGCCCAAAATGTTTCAGAGAAGCATTCTGAATTCCAAATACAAATATAGTAAGGTTTTAGGGTTTCACATATGTATAATATAAGGAGTTGAAAAGCTATGATTACTTGAGACAGATATGGCTGTGTGGTTAAGAAGCTTGCTTTGCAACCAAATGGTTTTGGGTTCAGTTTCACTTTGCAGCATCTTGGGCTTTTACTAAAGCCCCAGGTCTTGTGAGTAAATTTGACGGATGGAGACTGTGTGGAAACCTGTCAAATATGTATGTGTGTTTGTCTATGTATGTGTATGCATGTGTGTTTGTCTATGGGTGAATATGTGTGTATATCTTTAGGTTTATATTGCGTTTGATCTCCCCCTCTCATCATTTGAGAAGCAAAGTTGGTTAGTTTATGACACTGTGAATTAGGATTCTGCAAAAGAGGCCATTAGAATGAGAACTAGGCTTGCATAATAAGTACTGGTGTTAGTTTGTTTGACTTAACCCTTCAAAAGAGTGCCCCAACTTGACCACAGTTCAATGATTGAGACAAGTTAAAAAAGAAAAGAACCATTAGTAAAGAAAAGCTTCCCTTCAGGTGTGTTGAAAAATCTAACACTACAAGAAAGGGAAATAACTTCAGTAAGATCAATTGATTGAAATTTTTAGATGACACAGAGATTGCAGATTGGACCAGACCTGGTCTTTAAAATGAAATGGTAAAAGTAATGGGCATGTTTCACTTTTATTAGAACTCTTCAGCTCAGTATATTCAACTTTGCTTGAATAAGGGAAGACAGTATATTCTGAAACAAAAGAAATATAGAGAAAATGATAATGAAGTTCTAGAATATGGTTGAAGAAAATATATTCCTGGGAAAAGTTCTGAATACTTTAGTTTTGTGGAATTCAAAAGAAAAAAATGTTCAGACTGGGTTAATTTTCTTGTCAGATGAAATATTTCAGATACTGAAAAATATTGTAGTTTTAAGGACCATTACAACAAAGTTTTCCTCAAAGTATTATTTGTACACAAAACAAAAATAGTCATTTTTCATATTATTTCTCTCCCTGTCAGTAATCATTGTATACACATACATACACATAAACGTATCTATCTCTCTATCTATCTATCTATCTATCTATATATATATATGTATAAATGTCCTCTCATTCTCTAGTCTTCATCTGTTTTTCTCTCATCCATTCTATCAGTAAATTATTTTCTTTTATATCCAAAATAATCTTTTTCGTTCACTTCCTTATTGTTTTATTTCTCATTCTCATTTTCTTCCCCCCACTTCTTTATCTCTCACTTGCTATAATAACTCACTCCATTTTTCTCCGTCGGCTACAATCTGTCAAAATAGTCACTACTCTAATTGTTATTGACATCCTGTCAAAGTGTGATAAATATGAAAAGTCAACAAGAAATTTTAAGCTGAGCCTTAAATATTTTGATATCTTTGTTGAATTCTCGATAGCCATCTCAGTTTTGGCACCCTTCATATCAGAATTCATCAGTGTCATGTCAAAAATAATGTGAAGATGGTATCATCATCATCATTATCATCATCCCCATGGTTGTCATCAACATTGTTGCCATTGTCATAATCATCACCATCACCATCGACATCATCATCATCGCTGTCGATGTCATCATCATCATTGTCAACATCATCATAATCATCACCATCATCATCGTCCTTATCGTTGTTGTCATTGTCATAAACATCAACATCGTCGTTGTTGTTATCATCCTCATTGTTCTTGTCCTCATAATCCTCACCATCATCATCGTTATCGTCGTCATTGTCGTCTTCATAATTATCATCATCACTATCATCATTATTGTTTTAGCATCTACTTCCATTTTGCTTCCATAGGTCAGATGAAATTTTTTGAGACAAATATTTTACAGCTGGGTGCTTTTCCTGTCACTGACCCTCACCTGTTTCCTTGCAAGTTAATAATCCTCTAACCCATCAAACATGTACAGACAATGGCTGAACGTGTTTTTAATGGAAGATTGTTAACAAACAACAGCGAGATTTCTTTACTTGATTTTAAGACAAGTACACACAAACAAACTCATACACACACACACACACACATATATATATATATATATATATATATATATACACACACACGTATATAAACCATACATACACACACATACATTTATATATATATATATATATATATATATATATATATATATATATATATATATATATGATATGATAGATCACTGACCACTATTTTTTTTTCTCCTCGTTTCTCTCCTTATTTCTTTCTGTGTTCCTTTCAGTTGAAGAGCGTAGCTCGAAACGTCAAAGACTTTCTCTATTCCCGAGCATTAAACTAATACATCCATTTGTTGTTTACACCATCTGTCTTCGTCTGTTGTTTTTTTCGTAAATTCTCCTATATATATGTATATATATATATATATATATATATATATATATATATATAAACATATTTATATGGTCATTGAAAAGATGATATTTCTGGCAATGCTGCAGCATGGCAATAGGTTTTGAGTTAAAATGCATAAAGAATAAAAACAGTATATACGAGAGTAGGGTGCTGAAAAGATCATGGCTTTGAGTGAAAGAAAACACAGAAGGGATCAGTTAATTATGATTTTATCCAATATATTCCCTTCTCAGATTCACACACTTACTGTAGTGGTCTTTCAGCCTTTCTCTGTTCTGTAAAATAACTTGAAAATTTTGGGCCTCCAGCCAGGTCTTCATGATACCCTTAAAACCAGGAACTTTTCTGCACCCCTTTTTGCACACACACACACACTCATATAATCATACATATATATATTCTTTTATTATTCTTTTACTTGATTCAGTCATTTGACTACAGCCAAGCTGGAGCACCACCTCATGGAGTTTTAGTCAACCAAATCAACCTCAAGACTTGTTTTGTAAGCCTAGTACTTATTCTATTGGGCTCTTTTGCTGAACTGCTAAATTACAGGGATGTAAATACACTAACATTGGTTGTCAAGAGTTGATGGGGTGGATAAACACAGATACACACACACACATACGTTTCTATCTACCAAATCTACTCACTAGGCTTTGGTCGACCCGAGGCTATAATAGAAGATTCTTGCCCAAGGTGCAATGTAGTGGGACTGAACCCGGAACTATGTGGTTGGGAAGCAAGCTCCTTACCACACAGCCACGTCTGCACCTGCATATATATATATATATATATATATATTTATTTATTTATTTATGTGCCCTTTTAAAGCCTGGCCCGGTTTCCCGGTTTCTATGGTGTATGTGTTCCCCCCAGCTGGACGGGACACCTGTCCATCGCAGTGTTACTCAAGAAACAGGGAGAAAGAGTGAGAGAAAGTTCGGGCGAAAGAGTACAACAGGGGTTGCCACCAAACCCTGCCGGAGTCTTGTGGAGCTTTTAGGTGTTTTTTGCTTAATAAACACACTCAACGCCTGGTCTGGGAATCAAAACCATGATCCTCTGACCGCAAGTCTGCTGCCCTAACCACTGGTCCATTGCGCCTCCATACATACATATATATATATATATATATATTAAAGTAACAAACTAAGGATAGAAATTCCTTCAAAGGGGTGTGCCTGTCTTTTGAACCAAAATCCTGAAGAGACTTATATAAATGCAAATGAAATGTTTATAAACCAAATAATGTATGTAAGTCGAAACAAATTGTTGGCTTTCTTGTTTTTTTTTAATAATTTCTTAATAATTTTTTTTATGTTATCTTATATTATATTATATTCAAAGAATATTATGTTATATTACAATACAAATAAATTGTTAGATTGTCAATTGAATCTCTCTATTTAATTTATTATATATAAATTTACTCGTTTCAGTCATTTGACTGTGGCCATGCTGGAGCACCTCCTTTAGTCGAGCAAGTCGACTCCAGGACTTATTCTTTGTAAGCCTAGTACTTATTCTATCGGTCTCTTTTGCCGAACCGCTAAGTTACGGGAATGTAAACACACCAGCATCGGTTGTCAAGCAATGTTGGGGGGACAAACATAGACACACAAACATATACACATACATACATACATATATATATACATATATACGACGGGCATCTTTCAGTTTCCGTCTACCAAATCCACTCACCAGGCTTTGCTCAGCCCGAGGCTATAGTAGAAGACAATTACCCAAGGTGCCACGCAGTAGGAATGAACCCGGAACCATGTGGTTGGTAAGCAAGCTACTTAGCACATGCCCTTTTAAAGCCTAGCCAGGCTCATGGGCCCAGTTTCCCGGTTTCTATGGTGTATGTGTTCCCCAGTGGTGAGCTGGCAGAAACGTTAGCACACCGGGTGAAATGCTTAGTGGTATTTCGTCTGTCTTTACCTTCTGAGTTCACATTTCACAAAGGTCGACTTTGCCTTTC
>NC_142940.1:39561136-39563636 GCF_046866305.1 Octopus bimaculoides
ATCTACCATTCATTTGTTTGTAGTTTGGACTGGTCTTCATAATCAGAACCAACACATGTTCAAGGAGTAAAAGTAAAGTTACCTTCTGGAGTCATGCTGACTCATAAAGGCCAGTTTTCCAGATTTCTATGGTGTATAAGTTTCCAATCTGGATGGGACACTAGTTCATCAAAGGATTACTCATTGTGTCAGTTGAGTGGACTGGAGCAACATGAAATGGAATGTTTTGCCTAAGAACATGACACGTTGTGCAGTTCAGGAATGGAAACCACAACTTTATGATTATGAGTCCAACACCCTAACCACTAAGCCATGTACCTCCACTGTTCAAGGAGTACTGCTCACATGGATAGGTTCAGAGGGATTGCATCTCACCCATGTTTTATTTTGGCTTGGTTTCGACAGCTGGATACCTTTCCTATCCCTAATCCCTTTACAGAGAGCCCTGAGAGCTTTCTCCATAGCACCAGCACTAAAGAGGTGTCGTGTCCTTGACAAGACTAAAACGTTTTTACTGTCAAACACTTTACTGAGTGTGCTGGGGACTTATTTTAAGTGACACCCACACTAGAGATGTATCCACGTCCTTGGCATGACTAACTTTTAAAAGGACCTCATAACCTCTAATGTCCACACGTTAGCTAGCCTTTCAATAGAGTGGGAAGCGTGAGGGATAGAGACATAGGTTACAGTGATAACAGGGATCTGTGAAAAGGGAGGAGAGATAACAATACCCAATATACTGAGATTCGAATATTGTACACACACACATGTACATATATACATACAAATACATACATGTATACACTACACGCATATGTACATACATGTGCGTGTGTGTGCATATGTATGTATGTGTGAGTGTGTATGTGTGTGGCTGTGTGGTAAGAAGCTGGCTTCCCAACCACATGGTTCTGAGTTCAGTCCCACTACATGGCACCTTGGGTATGTGTCTTCTATTATAGCCTTGGACCAACCAAAGCCTTGTGACTGGATTTGTCAGACAGAAACTGAAAAAGCCCCTCGTACATGTGTGTGTGTGTGTGTGTGTGTGTGTCCTTGTGTTTGTCCCCCACCACCACTTGACGAGTGGTGTTGGTGTGTTTACATCCCTGTAACTTAGCAGTTCAGCGAAAGAGACTGATAGAATAAGCACTAAACTTAAGAAACAAGTCTTGGATTCGATTTGTTCGACCAAAACAATTTAAGGTGGTTCCCCAGCATGGCCACAGTCAAATGAATGAAACAAGTAAACGATTAAAAGAATATATATGTATATACTATTTTCTTTATATAAAACAAGCAGTGACACAGAAATCAAAAGCAATAATTCTTAGATTTAATGAATTGCCTGATTGACAGTAAAGTTGTATTCCAGACTAATATGGCTGGGGAGGAGGTACCAGAAGTCTATGTTACCCAAAAGATAAGTCATTGATAGAGACTCAGTATGTGCGGAAGAAAAGAAATAAGAGTGTGATGGCCTGATGGTAAGCATTGTAAGAAGAGAAGATGAGAGTTGAGTGAACTGGTCACAAGTGGTCCATTGCAGCCACCTACACATAATTGAGATGGGCTGGGAAGGTGGAGTAATGAGGGTAGTGGTAGAGTGAATGGCATGAATGGTTCATTAATGGTATGCAGCACAAAGGACTGATGGGAAGAGGGTCAGAATAGATGTGGTGGCATCCTGATTAGAGAGATCCACTGCCATCCTTAGTCACATCAGAAACGTAGTAACAGTAAAGAATTGAGAAAAGGAAGGAATGATTGAGAGAAGAACAAAAGGCATGAGTAAAAGAATGTATTGGATGGGTTGATAAAATAAGTACCAGTTGGTGTGATTGACTCACCTTCTCCCAACAAAATTTACTGGTCTTGTGCCTAAAGTAGAAAAAGATTATTTCAGCAGGTTTTTGCAAATTTTCTTGAAATTTTAACAAAAGGTCTTAATTTAAACCATTTTAAAACAGGAAATTTGGATCATAGAACCATAAACAGTTTTAGGGGACTTGGTATCAAAAGGGTTAAGTGACACTAACAATTACTAGGGAGTAGGATATGAAACAATGAAGTATATAGGGTGGGAGAAAAAATTCTTTGAATTTCATTTTATTGACTACAGACTCAAAAAAAGAAAGAAAAGAATAAAAAGAAGGAAAACGGTTTTGTTTTCTGACAAATACATAAGCAGGATGGCTGATATATGAAAACAAGTGTGACTGTGTGGTAAGTAGCTTGCTTACCAACCACATGGTTCTGGGTTCAATCCCACTGCGTGGCACCTTGGGCAAGTGTCTTCTACTATATAGCCTTGGGCCGACCAAAGCCTGATCAGTGGATTTTGTAGATGGAAACTGAAACAAGCCTGTCATATATATGTGTGTATATATATATATATATATATATATATAGGTGTGTGTATGTTTGTGTATCTGTGTTTGTCCTCCCAACATCGCTTGACAACCGATGCTGGTGTGTTTATGTCCCCGTAACTTAG
>NC_142940.1:39568636-39571136 GCF_046866305.1 Octopus bimaculoides
AATATAATTGGTTTTCCTTTATCATAGCTTTTACTCTTTATTATTTCAAATCTCTTTCTCTGTCTCTAACATCTCCTTCTCTTGTGCATTCTATACTTCCTCACCTCATAAATATTTCTAATTATTTCTTTGTATTTAACATAGTTAAACCTGACTTGGTTGGTTGTTAGTGTGTACTTCTTGTGATTGTAAGGTCAGTGTGCAGTTCCTTGACTGGGAAACTAGGGAGCTGTATTCTTTCCTCAAACAAGTTATATTGTTTCAAACTGCTTCAGTCTTACTATAGGGAAATACATATCAACAGTCACTGAGAGTTAATTTTGGGATGGATTGGAACCCTATTCAGGAGAATGTCTGAATTGCCTTATCCTGGAAGATCTAGAGAGCTCTACAAGGACATCCTAAAAACCCTGGTGGAACAAAATCCCATTGCAACTGTTGAGGAACTAGCAGAGAAGCTTGGATTTGGTTAGTCAATCATTCATTGACTCCTGCATGCCATTGGAAAAGTCAGCAAATTGGGTCAATGGGTTCTTCACAAAATTTCCAAGTCTAATCATGTGCAGAGAGTGAATGAATGTTTTCTTTGCTGTCATGTCTCACAAATTAACCTTTTTTTGGACTCAATATTGACTGGTGATGAGAAATTGGTTTTGTATAAAAATGTCAAGTGCTGAAGGCAGTGGTTCTGGAAAGGAGAAACACCAGCACCCCAGGCTAAAAAAGGTCTTCACCCACGTAAGGTATTGTTATTTGTTTGGTGGGATATGAAAGGTTTAGTCCACTTTGAACTTTTAAGCCCAAACCAAATGATAACAAAGGAGATCAATTGTGAGCAGCTTGAGCAACTTAAGTCAGTGCTAGAAGTAAAATGACCATCTTTGGTTTCAAGATGAAAGGTGTTCTTCCATCAGGATAATGCTCAGCCACATACAGCAAGAATGACATTCCAAAGGCTGGGCCAGTTTGAATGGGAAATGATGCCCCATCCATCATATTCGCCGAACATTGCCCCATTACATAATCATTTATTTTGCGGTCTTCAAAATCATTTTGAAAGAAAAAATATGAATTCTGTAGAAGAGGGCAGGATAGTACTGCAGTAGTATTTTTTGTCACGGACAAGTGAATTTTGGAAGAAGGGCCTTGTAAGTCTACAAGATAGATGGAAGAACATTGTAGAAAACGAAGGAGATTACATTTTAAATTAAAAAAGAACTTTGTTTATCTTAATTTTGAAAAATGAAAAAAAACATAAAAAACTGCATTATTTATGGGATGACCCAATATATATATATTAGTAAGGTGACGAAGAATGAAATTAGTGCCACTTTAATATTTGTTTCAGCTGATTCACTCCCAATCTGTTTCTTACTGCATTGCATGGGAATGATTCCATGTGAAAAGTTATGCAATATATGTGGTTGAGTTCACACAGAATCATTTACTTGCAATGGGGTTAAAAACAGGGTGGTACAGAAACAATTGTGACGAGTATTACATTTGTGATAAATACATTGTTTGCCTTTTTATGTATCTGATACATTATGTTCCAAATACTTACACACTGGTTTTACCTGTGAGGTACCTGGAGTTCCAGTACCTCTGCACTTGGAAGTTTTTCAAAATTCATGTGTTAGCCAGGAGTGACTGTGTTGTGAGTTACTGCTCTACACAGACATGCTACACTACACTACACATACGTGCACACACGCACACACACACACACATGCATAAATGTCTTTCTATATATGTGTGCATCTAGAAATATACATACATGCATGCAAACACACATACACACACACACACACATATGTATATATGTATGTATATTGATATATTGAACAATCTAACACATAAATACAATTTCATAACTCTGTTTTAATTTACAATATGCTAGCAGTTTTATGTATTTCATTTTCATTCTTTCTCACTTTACTATTTATTTATTTCTTTTTTTGTTTCCTCAGCCATTCTCTCAGAATTACATTCAATTCTTTTTCATATATTATATTTAATGTTCCCCACCATTTCCTCACACCGCTATGTATTCTTGTTTTCACTTCAATTTTCATATTTTAGTATATTTCTCCACATCTCCTTTCCTCATTCACCACCCCCGCACCACCTCTTATCCCTTAGTTTTCAGCCATGACACAATTCAATTCTGTTTTATTTTTTTTTTACTGTAGTTTTTTTTTTATTTTCTTTTTCCCCTTCTACAACTGGTCCTTTTATATTTCAACTTAGAGCAATATCTTGCTTTGTTCCATGAAAAACAAAATGTGCTTATAAACTTATACATAGATACATTTATATATATATATATATATATATATATATATATATATATCTATATTTATTCATACTTGCATTTATATCTATATATTTATACTTACATTTATATATGTGTGTGTATATATATATATATATATATATATATATATATATGTATGTATATTGATAATTTTCTCTCTAACTACAAATTTTGGTTTTTTAA
>NC_142940.1:39576136-39586136 GCF_046866305.1 Octopus bimaculoides
AAACCATCACTTGTAGACATGATCGCCGATTCACAAGCACTCGTAGACGGATTCGTAGATTTCTTTTTTGAAAACCTAGTTTAGAGCTGTTTGCTTAGAAGCTTTTTGCAGAAGCATTTGTTATGGTAGTAGTAACTTTTGCTCTTCATTTAAAATTTGAATCTTGTGCTTGAAAAATAATACTCGTAAAACCGGGGTCTTGTAAGCGGGTTTTCGTAAAGTGAGGTATTACCGTATTTCTTCATTATTAATTTGGTGAAAGGTAGCAGCCTAATCTGGCAGAATCGTTAGTACTCTGGAAAACTGGTCAAATTCTTCATAATATTTGTTTTTCCCCTTTATATTCTTTGCATTTTATCCTTTTGGGGGTGATAAAATATTGAAATAGGTGCAGGAGTGACTGTGTGGTAAGAAGATTGCTTCCCAACCACATGGTTTCGGGTTCAGTCCCATTGTATGGCTCCATGGGCAAGTGTCTTCTATCATAGTCTCGGGCCAACGAAAGGTTTATGAGTGGATTTGGTTGACGGAAACTGAAAGAGGCATGTTGTATATATATATATATATATATATATATATATATATATATATATATATATATATACATATATAAATTTAAAAAAAAATTAAATCTGGAGATTCTACTAGAATAGATGCGAGCGCTAATATATGATTTATAAAAACATGTGACATATTAATAAAAATCTGTAAATGTACAACCACCCAGATCTCTGAGTACCTTATTTTTTCTAATATATATATATATATATATATATATATATATATATATATATATATATATATATATGCGGACGAGGATGATCAGCTGCATAAAGAAGCGTCAATCTCCAACTGTGAAGGGAACCTGTGGAAGAGGCAGCCCCAGGAAGACGTAGGACGAGCTGTCGAAGCATGATATTCAGATGTTAGATCTCACGAAGGCGATGACAAATGATCGTGACCTTTGGTGAAATCATAGGCGTGGACAAAGCCAGTGACACATAAAAGGCACCCGTGTCAGGGAAACGTAAAAGACACTCACTACACTCTTGGAGTGGTTGGCGTTAGGAAGAGCATCCAGTAGTAGAAACCGCGCAAAATCAGACTGGATCCTGGTACAGTTCTCCATCTGACCAGCTCCTGTCAAACCATCTAACCCATGCCAGCATGGAAAATAGACGCTATAGCACACAGGATATTTAGCACACTGGGTAGAGTTCAAACTCTACTGAGGTCAACTTTGCCTTTTATCCTTTCGGGATCGGTAAAATAAGTACTAGTTGAGCAGTGTGGTCAATGTAATTGACTATCCCTTCTCCACAAAAATTTCAGGCCTTGTGCTTATAATAGAAAGAATTAATAAAGAGAATGAATGGGAGAAAGAGAGCCTGCCTTATGTCGACCCAATAGAGGGACCAGCTATCCGAGTTGATAGTACCAGGGTAGATAAAGCAATTAAGAGTATGAAGACCGGGAAAGCCCCCGGCCCATCAGGAATCACTGCAGAGATGCTCAAAATATCTGGCAGTGTTGGCTATAGCCTAGTCACCCGTATTACGAACCAGGTGATACACGAAGGAGTCATACCCTATGACTGGTGTAGCAGCATCATAGTCAACTGCTACAAAGGTAAAGGGGACGCTTTAGATACAAATAATTACAGAGGCATCAAGCTGTTAGATCAGGTTATGAAAGTTACAGAGAGGGTCATAGCCCAACTAATTAGGGAGCGAATCAATTTAGATGAGATGCAGTTTGGGTTCGTGCCAGGTAAAAGCACTACTGATGCCTTATTTCTAGTGAGACAGTTGCAGGAGAAATACCTAGCTACGGATAAACCTCTGTACCTGGCTTTCATTGACATGGAGAAAGCCTTTGACAGGGTCCCCCGATCCCTTATCTGGTGGTCAATGAGGAAACTTGGGATAGAAGAATGGTTAGTGAGAGCTGTGCGAGCCATGTACAGAGATGCTGCCAGTAAGGTGAGGGTTGGAAATGAGTACAGCAATGAATTCCGGGTAGAGGTAGGGGTCCACCAAGGTTCCGTCCTCAGCCCCCTATTATTTACCATAGTCCTCCAGGCAATCACAGAGGAGTTCAAGACAGGCTGCCCCTGGGAGCTCCTCTATGCTGATGACCTTGCCCTAATTGCGGAGTCACTATCAGAACTAGAGGAGAAGTTTCAGGTGTGGAAGCAAGGTCTAGAATTGAAGGGCCTTAGAGTCAACCTAGCTAAAACCAAAATCCTAATAAGTAGGAAGGTAGATAAAACACAAACCCCTTCAGGTAGATGGCCCTGCTCAGTATGTAGAAAAGGAGTAGGTAGTAACTCTATAAGATGTACCCGGTGCAAGCTATGGACACATAAGAGGTGCAGCAACATCAAAGGCAGGTTAACTAGCAAGTTAGTTTTTGTTTGTGGCAGATGTTCAGGTGCAATAAAGACTGCAAACAAACAGGAAACAACTTCTATCTCATTCCAGGGTGAAAAACTAGAGGTAGTCGATAGCTTCCGCTATCTGGGCGACCAAGTTAGTAGTGGGGGTGGGTGCGCTGAAAGTGTAGCTGCTAGAATAAGAATAGCCTGGGCCAAGTTTAGAGAGCTCTTACCCCTGCTGGCGACAAAGGGACTCTCACTCAGAGTAAAAGGCAGACTGTATGACGCATGCGTACGAACAACCATGCTACATGGCAGTGAAACATGGGCTGTAACTGCTGAGGACATACGTAAGCTCGCAAGGAATGAAGCCAGTATGCTCCGTTGGATGTGTAATGTCAATGTGAATACCCGTCAGAGTGTAAGTATCTTGAGAGAAAAGCTGAACATTAGAAGCATCAGTTGTGGCGTGCAAGAGAGACGATTGCGCTGGTATGGACATGTGGTGAGAATGGAGGAGGATAGCTGCGTGAAAAAGTGCCACACCCTAACAGTTGAGGGAACCCGTGGAAGAGGTAGGCCCAGGAAGACCTGGGCTGAGGTGGTGAGGCAAGACCTTCGTACATTGGGCCTCATACGGACCGAGACCTTTGGAAATGGGCTGTGCGTGAGAAGACCCGGCAAGCCAAGTAAGATCGTTGCCAGTGCCCCTGGACTGGTTCTTGTGCGGGTGGCACATGAGATGCACCATTTTGAGCGTGGCCGTTGCCAGTACCGCCTGACTGGCTCCTGTAGGATTTTCGAGCGAGATCGTTGCCAGTGCCCCTGGACTGGCTTGTGCGGGTGGCACATAAAAGACACCATTTCGAGCGTGGCCGTTTTCGTGCGGGTGACACGTAAAAGCACCCACTACACTCTCTGAGTGGTTGGCGTTAGGAAGGGCATCCAGCTGTAGAAACTCTGCCAAATCAGACTGGAGCCTGGTGTTGCCATCCGGTTTTCACCAGTCCTCAGTCAAATCGTCCAACCCATGCTAGCATGGAAAGCGGACGTTAAACGATGATGATGATGATGATGATTATCTTTATAAAGGCGGTGAACTGGCAGAATCGTTAGTACTCTGAACGAAATTCTTAGCAGTGTTTCGCCCGTCGCTACGTTCTGAGTTCAAATTCCGCGTAGGTCGACTTTACCTTTCATCCTTTCGGGGTCGAAAAATTAAGTATTTATAGCAATCTTAATAATTATGTATGTATATATACACACACACACACACGCACATATATATATATATATATATATATATATATATATATATATATATATATATATATATATACATATATATATATATGTATATATATATATACATATATATATATGTATATATATATATATATATATATATATGTATATATATATATATATATATATATATATGTATATATATATATATATATATATATATATATTCGTACATACATGCACTTCTATACACTATGTAGTTTGTCATATTTGATTGCTCGTTTAGCGGCATTCTACTTTATATAACAACGTTTCATTTATTTGACATTTTCAAGCAACTATTTTGCAGCTAGTCGTTCATCCATTAAATTCTCACTGAAAACTCAGCTAGATCCTTCCAAGACTTTTGTCTCGGGAAATACAAGAAAATGAAATATGAATAAAAAAAAAAGTTAAAATAGAAAAATTAGACATAAAACTCTCCCAAAAATAAACAAACAAAAAGAAAGGAAAGAAAAAAATGTATGAAATAGTACATTTCGATAATATCAAATATTGTTTAATAAATGATAATCCAGTTCCATTATTGCTGGAATTAAGATGTCTCCAGTGAGGCTTTTCCTGGCTTATTTTGGCTTGGTGGAAACCTAATTTGAATTTGTAATAAACATTATAAACAAATGTTTGTCAGAGAAATAAAGCTTTCAGTCATTAATAAATGAATTAAAATGAATTTATAATTAGACTGCGACAACTGCAACAACAACAATAACAAGTACATTGTGATCGATGTCAATAAAGACCGTTGAGAAAGACAATGACAGTTACAAATTAAGAAACAGCAGAAAACAATGGCAACAAAAGAAAACTACTATCACAATAACAACTTGGATGCCATTGAAGAATTTTTATTAATGGCACAAGGACACATATTTGAAGGAAAGGGAAGGTTTGATATGAATCAGAGATGGTATTTTATTTTAAGGATTCACAGAACAATGGAAAGTAAATTTGACCTCGATAAGAATATAAACTTAGAATATAAAAGTACTTTTCGAAAGGGATCACATAAAGAATTTCAGTCAGTGCTTTACCGATTCTTCCGCATAACAGACTTTTGCTTTATGTGCACTCTACGCACGTATACGGCGGTGAGCTGGCAGAAACATTAGCACGCCGGGCGAAATGTTTAGCGGTATTTCGTCTGCCGTTACGTTCTGAGTTCAAATTCCGCCGAGGTCGACTTTGCCTTTCCTTCTCTCGGGGTCGATAAATAAAGTACCAGTTACGCACTGGGGTCGATGTGATCGACTTAATCCCTTTGTCTGTCCTTGTTTGTCCCCTCTATGTTTAGCCCCTTGCGGGCAATAAAAAAATAAGAATCGTTAGCACACAAAACAAAATACTTAGAGGCATTTCTTCTGAGTCTATATGGTCTGTGTTCAAATCTCACAGACGTTAACTTTGCCCTTCATGCCTTCGGGAACGGATTAAATAAAGTACCAGCAAAGTACAGGGGTCAGCGAAATCGACGTGTCTCTTTCTCAAAAAATCGCTGGCTTTGAATCACGAACAGACAGAGCTGTCCCGTTCTGGGGCATGTTGTGATCTTGTTCACTTACCACGAAAACCGAGTGACAAGACTGAAGAGTCCTAGTGGGTCCAGAAAAAATATATTGCATTTGAAGGAACCTTTACATAGCGGAGGCTGTAAAAGAGCTGGCGTCTCGAACAAACCGAACTTTTGCGCTATTACTAATATAATATATATTTTTTGACAAGAACTGAGAGCTTCTTATATATAAGATTAACGTGTTAATTACAATTAATTAAATATGGGAATAAAATACTAGTTCTTATTATTCTATCTTTCGCATTGAAATTTCAAAGATCCCAAATACATGAAATGGTGTTCCCAGAGAGCCAAGCTTGTCGGTACGTTTAGCCAGTTCTGGTTCTACGTTGTCATTCCAGTTTCTAGAAAGAAACCCCAGTTAGATCCTCTTCAAATTATACGCACCCACCCCCCAAAAAAAATAATAAAACGGGTATAGAACTACAAACAAAAAACATTATATCCTCCATCTTAATCAGGATTTCTTAGAGGAAAGTACACTTCACGAATTAATTTCAATGTAAATTTTCAAAGAACTTATTTCACGTCTTCCGACTCATGAAAGATGAAATTAACGTTGGCATGGTTTGAACTCGAAATGCAAAAGTACGAAATTAAATGCTATAAAACATTTATTTTAATATCTAACTGTTTCTGCCACTGTATACTCTTCACTCAATCACTTTTTCCATTTTAGGGGAGGGGACGAGTCGATCACATCGACCCCAGTACACAACTAGTACTTATTTTACCGACCCCGAAAGGATGAAAGTCGACCTCTGCGGAATTTGAACTCAAAAACGTAAAGGCGGACGAAATGATGTTAAGTATTTTGTCCGGCGAGCTAACTATTCTGCCAGCTCGGCGCCTTTAACTGAAATAAAATATTGACCGTAATTCTATCGACCATAAAGAGAGCGGACTTCAGAAATATTTGAACACGGAATGAAGACAATGCTAATTAGTAAAAACCATTTAATTCAAAGCTCTACTAGACTTGGTCATGTACAAATACTACCATTCTACAATGCATGCATATTGGAGCCAATGGTGTGTACTAATGAAGACACTATTGCACAAATTGCCGGAAGACTTTCTAATGGAATTTCAATAGCACAATCAGAAGAAATTCCACAGAACAAGGTCACGTGTGTAGATGAAATAATACTAAGACCATCGCTGTTTAAGCTTTCATGGTGATGACGAGGAATCACAAGAGATATTCTGAAGATGAAGTTTTGCATGAGTACAGGCATCAAGTATGTCGCATGAATGTGATTTATTCTGAATAACAAACATATCCATTGGATAGGAAAGCATAATAATGTCTCTAAAGTATCAAATTTGTTGTGCAAATGGAAAATTTAAGACAACTTCAAATTATTGGAATTCCAACTTTATTGAATTTGGTTCAAATCAAATATATTCGAAGCTAAAGCGTATTCAAAGCTAGTATACAGCTTTAAGTTTCATCTCAAGAAAGGAGAATTATACTCAGGATTTGACCTAAATCTAAGATGGCCAATACTCATGAAGGTTCAAGGTATTGTATATTGACGTTTGTCAACTGAACTATTTTCTGCCTCTGAACAAACAGACTCGCTAGCCTAAATTGACATAAACGATATACACGTTTATCTCAGTAATTAGTAAACAAAACCAAGGCTGCGAGATGGCAGAAACGTTAGCACGCTGCGTGAAATGCTTAGCGGTATTTCGTCTGTCTTTACGTTCTGAGTTCAAATTCCGCCGAGGTCGACTTTGCCTTTCATCCTTTCGGGGTTCGATAAATTAAGTACCTGTTGCGTACTGAGATCGATCTAATCGACTGACTCCCTTCCCCAAAATATCGGGCCTTGTGCCTAGAGTAGAAAATAATTAAACAGGAGTGGCTGTGTGGTAAGTAGCTTGCCTACCAACCACATGGTTCTGGGTTCAGTCCCACTGCGTGGCACCTTGGGCAAGTGTCTTCTACTATAGCCTCGTGCCGACCAAAGCTTTGTGAGTGGATTGGTAGACGGAAACTGAAAAAAGCCCGTCGTATGTATGTATGTATATATATATATATATATATATATATATATATGTGTGTGTGTGTGTGTGTGTGTGTGTGTGTGTATGTTTGTCCCTCCAACATCGCTTGACAACCTATGCTTGTGTATTTACGTCCCCGTAACATAGCGGTTCGGCAAAAGTTACCGATAGAATAAGTACTAGGCTTACACAGAATAAGTCCTGGAGTCGATTTGCTCGACTAAAGGCGGTGCTCCACTATGGCCGCAGTCAAATGATTGAAACAGATAAAAGAATAAAAGAATAAAAACCTTCCTCTAACGTTGTCTAAAATCTAAAAAGAACAAGCAAGATAACTCATTCGAAATTTTTTTTCAGGCAATGCAGAAATGTGTTTTTTATTACTAATATTGTTGATATACATATAATGAACGTCATTACACATACACAAATTCACACACACACACACACACACGTATATATATAAATATTGCCAATTGAATAAAGTATACTTCACTACGGGGAGTTAATAAGACTGAAGCATATATTTTATTTTCGCCAGTTAGCTTTAAGGGATAAATCCACTGCAATTTCTATTTATATTTCCAGAAATTAAATTAAATAATCATACTGGAGTTATCTTTGCTTTAAACATATCTTGAGAGAGTTTTTCTAACTAACTGCTTGAATAATCCGACTGAAGATTACTAATATGAGAGTCTGAACTATGTGTATTTAAAATGTAGAAGTTTTCCGCTGGTGTATTTTTCCTTAGCCATGTAATTAATTGTGGAGGCACATGGATTAGTGGTTAGGGTGTTGGACTCATGATCATAAGAATGTGGTTTCGATTCCTAGACCGAGTGATGCGTTGTTTTCTTGACCAAAACTCCTCATTTTACGTTGCTCCAGTCCACTCAGCTGGTAAAAATTAGTAATCCTGCGACTGACCGGTCTCCCGTCCAGGGAGGAATATACAGGCCTAAAGAAAGCGGGAAACCTATGCTCCTTATGGAGTAATATGGACTAAACATGTATTAGTTAATAACGTACCACATATAATCTCACTTACCACTGTAAATGGGAAAATTTGTATTTGTTCGTTGGTAATTACGAAGGAACAGCTATTTCTGAAATGGGAGCTGCTCTAGTCGGAAGAGAAGAAATGAACAGAAAGCATCGTGACATTGTTTAATGAAAATCTTAAGTGAAGAATTAACCAACCGTATCGAAGTGTTCCAATGATCTTCGCTTTCTTTCTTTTTGTTTCTTTTGTTTATGTTGTTGTAGTTCTGAAGAAGTGGGAAGTATTGATTTCAAATTTTGGCTCAAGGCTAGCAATTTCAAAGGATATGGTAAATCGATTATATCGAGCACAGTGGTCAACTGGTACTTATTTTATCGACCCAGAAAGGATGAAAAGCAAATTGACCTCAGTGAAATTTGAACTCAGAATGTGAAGACATACGAAATGCTACTAAGCATTTTGCTCGGCGTGTTAACGATTTTGCCAACTCGCCACTTTAGAAGGGGGGGGGGGATATCGGTTTCCAAATTTTGGCACAAGGCCAGCAATTTTGGGGGAGCGGGTAAGTTGATTACAGCGAGCCCAGTGTTCAACTGATACTTATTTTATCGACCCCGAAAGGATGAAAGGCAGAGTCGATCTCGACAGAATTTGAACTCAGGAGGTAAAGACAGACGAAATGCCGCTAAGCATTTTACTCGGCATGCTAACGACTCTGCCAGCACGCCGCCTTAGAAGAGGAAAATAGTGCGACATGGTATTCATTAGTGTGAAAAACATTTAACAAATGACGTAATTTAATTAGAAGATTGTACTGCAGAGGACTCTTGATTATGTTGGCTTAAACAAACTAGAGAAAGATGGATTCCTAAAGAGAGGTGAATTATTATGTTCAGAAGAAAATTAAATGGATCGGATGAAACTAATTAGAAAGGAATATGCTTAAAAGGTATTTATACGTTGAAGGATTACGGTTCCAGTAGGTTAGAAGGTGTCACTCCAAATGACTTCATCGGTAGCTATGTTTGTTGTGCTTCCATTTATCTTCTCAGCTGGGGATCAGCAAAAGACTTTAGCGATGGTGAGCGATCTCCTTTGCTCTGGAAAACCAAATCCGTTCATGAAATTTACCTGTGATCCAGTTCGAGGATAATAAATTTGAAACGGAAGAAGTTATCCAGAGACTATATGAAGAACATTGTGTTTGGTAACGTCAAAGTCATAGTTTATTTAATCGAATTCTTGAAGAGAGTTGAGTTGTTCAACATGCATATTTGCTGATAATCCTGGAACAAGAAGATAAACTTCAGACAGAATATTTCAATGTCTTGTTTCTGAGGAGTTTCCACATATTAGCAGAAACTATTTTAAAGCGTTCGTTTCATCGTTCCTGCAATATTCGCCTGGCAAAAATAAAGTGCAATTGTAGAGATGAAATATTAAAAAAAGTGAGTGTTTATATCTTCAGGAATTTATCACGGTAATGACTTGACCTAATATACAGCATTCAATGAATGGGTTTACAGATAATTAACGAGTTGTGCCATGATATTCATGCTGCGCCAAATAAACGGGAAAAGATAAATGAAGTGTTTGGAAGTTCATTTTATACTGCAAATTCCAGAGACCAAGTAATCTATCTCTACCAATGTGGTTGCTAATTCTATAAATGTGAAAAATTATCGATATATTTGATGAACCAACCACTTACAAAAGGAATGAA